>NC_081558.1:94979875-94987515 GCF_022355385.1 Mustela nigripes
TTTTTTTTTTAATATATAAAATTCGTGTCCCCATCCCTCTAAAACAACTTTTCATAAACTTAAAAGAAAATGAAAAAGACAGAACTAAAAATATGAAATGGAATATGAGAACAGGCACACCATCATCCTTTTTCCTCAATTTCGAAATCTAATAAACTGAAAACTAAAAGTTTATTCATAATTCATAGGAGAGCAAAACATGGCCAGAAATGGCATGAAGTTAACTAATATTCTGCATTTGTCTCATTTAATGTGACTATTCACATACTTCACTGCCAAGCAATGATGTGTTTGATTACAGATTTGTGATCCAGGCCCCACAGATGTGTTGAATAAAGTATACTGTACAATCTTTCTAAAATTCACAAAAATCTGAATGTTTGAGCATATGTGGCACATAGAATTTCAGTTAAGGTATTGTGGAAATACAGTTTTCTAATCCTTTCATTCTTTTTTATCTATATTTTTTAAAGTATTATATTTATAATGGAACACTTACAATACGGTATTTGCTAAAATAATTTGGCAAAAGAGAAATAAATGAACAGAATATAAAAATGAAGATCTATCATCTTTTTAAAATCACTTCATAGGGACGAAAGTTATACACTATCATTTCACGTTACTCAATTATTTCAAAGTCTCTTAAAATTATTCCATTGAAAAAATTTTTCGGTAGTGTATAATTACCACTTTCCCAGACTTCCGAATGGTCTGATATTTAGAGGGATTAATAGTTTTAGTTGACTTTTTTGTTTTCACTTTATCCAGAACTGCATAAATAGCAAAACATAATCGAGCCATTCGTGGCAGGTCACAAGTATTTATATCAAATTCCAGTGGTTCATTCCAAATGTGATCATTTTTCCCTGATATCTCTGAGCTTACGATGGTTTTACAGAGGAGTTCAGTACCATGAAAAAGGCCAGCCCTGACATGAACCTGTAATAAGGGAGACAAAAACACAGAATTAGGAGTACTGCACCACTGAAACACCTCAACTCTGAAAAACAAACATCTATTAGGAGAAGTAGCACACCAACTCTCGTCCACAGAAACATCAGGCTGTAAGTATCAGTATGTAATTCACTAAACTGTTATTTTAACCTGTTTTCACTTAGTAAACCAACTAAAAAATGCAGTATGTCTCAATGGTATAAACAGATCTACAGAAACTAAGACCGTAAGTATGAAAACTACTATCATATGTTCACCTCGAACGACTGCATTTACTTGGGGTGTCTTGTCTTATTCTTTGTATAACTGGAAAGTAAGTGATAGATAAAATGTCTCTGAAATCTCTTTCTACTTCTTAATAATGTACGAACTGGACATTCTAAGACCCACCTTCTTAAAGATATTCTATCCATATTTACAATTATTCTACACATCATTGTGTTTCATTTTTTCCTGAAGACACAGGTCCAGAGTAATGCAGGACATACGCAAAATGTCCCAGAAAATTTTACTCAGTCATTCATATAGTTTTTTATGACATAACCCAATTATCTCTAAATTTAAAACTGAGTAGTACAGAAGTAGAACAAATAATCCTTATGTTTATATGGAATCACAAATAGCCAAAGCAACCTTGAGAAAGAACACAATCCCAGATTTCAAGATATTCTTCTATAAAGCTAAAGTAATCAAAACAATATGGTACTGGCACAAAAACAAAGACATCAATCAATGGAACAGAATAGAGAGCCCAGAGATAAATCCACACTTACCTGGTCAATTAATCCACAACAAAGGAGGCAAGAATATACAACAAGGAAAAGATAGTCTCTTCAATAAATGGTGCTGGAAAAACTGAATAGCTACGTAGAAAAGAATGAAACTGGACCACCTTCTTATGCCATATACAAAAATAAACTCAAAATGGATTAAAGACCTAAATGTGAGATCTGAAATCACAGCACTCAAATTACTTCCACATAGGCTACAATTTTGTGGATACTGGCCTTAGCAACATTTTCCTAGATATGTTCCTTCCAGCAGCAGAAGCAAAAGCGAAAATACACTATTGGGACTAAACCAAATAAAAAGCTTTTTCACAATAAAGAAAACCCTCAACCTAACAAAAAGGCAGTCCACTGAAAGGGAAAAGATATTTGCAAATGATGTATCTAATAAGGGATTAATATCCAAAATATATAAAGAACTTACATAACTCAACACCTCCCCAAAATCAAAGAATCCAATTTAAAAATGGGCAGAGGACCTGAACAGACATTTTTCCAAAGAAGACATTCAGATGGCCGAGAAACATATGAAAAGATGTTCAACATCACTAATCATCAGGAAAATGACATCAAAACCACCATGAAACATCACCTTATACCTGTCACAATGGCTTCAGTCAAAACAAGATATAACAAATGCTGATGAGGATCTGGAGAAAGGGAATCCTTGTGCACTGTTAGTGGGAATGTAAATTAGTGCAGCCACTATGGAAAACAGTAAGAAGTTTTCTTGAAAAAGTAATAATAGGAATGCCATATGACCCAGTAGTTCCACTATTGAGTATTTACCCAAAGAAAACAAAAAAACTAGTTTGAAAGATGTATACATCCCTATGTTTATTGCAGCATTATTTATAATAGACAAGGTATGTAAGCAACCCAAGTGTCCATCCATAGATGAATGGATAAAAAAAAGATGTGGGGGACGCCTGGGTGGCTCAGTTGGTTAAGCAGCTGCCTTCAGCTCAGGTCATGATCCCAGCGTCCTGGGATCGAGTCTCACATCTGGCTCCTTGCTCAGCGGGGAGTCTGCTTCTCCCTCTGCCTCTGCCTGCCATTCTGTCTGCCTGTGTTCACGCGCTCTCGCTCTCTGACAAATAAATTAAAAAAAAAAAAAAAAAAAAGATGTGGTGTGTGTGTGTGTGTGTAATGGAATATTACTCAGCCATACCAAAGGATGAGATCTTGCCATTTGCAACATTAGAGGGTATTATGCTAAGTGAAATAAGTCAGAACGAAAGACAACTTCTGCATGATTTCACTTATATGTGAAATCTAAAATCAAATGAACAAAGAAAGCAGGAAAGACCCATAAATACAGAGAAGAAACTTACGGTCGCTAGAGGGGTAGATGAAGGGGATGGGCAAATGGGTAAAGTGGAATAGGAGGTACAGGCTTCAAGTTATAAAATGAATAAGTTACAGGGATGAAAGGTTGAGGATAGGGAATATAATCAATGGTACTGTAACAGTGTTGTACGGTGACATATCGTAGTTCCACTTGTGATGAGCACAGCACAATGCACAGAGTGGTACAATCACTATGCTGTACACCTGAAATTAATGTAACATTGTGTGTCAACTACACATCAATAAAACTGGTTGACTAATAAATTAAAAAGTAGGTGGTGAAAGTAGCAAAACAATACGAAACACAGACTGACTTTATGGTCAAATGTTTTTACATTGATTTATTCAAATGTGATCTTAGCACACAGTAGTACTCAATTTACTAGTTACTGAATAAATTAATACATGTGAATATATAGGTTCATTTTTAGTTTAAAATGGGCTTATCAATAAAAACTAACTTATTAGAAGAGTTACTATCCTCATTTTGAAAAAGGTAATATCAAGAATACCCATTCTATCAGAGACAGAAACATTTTTTTTGAGACAGAAACATTCCAATAGAGATAAGAAATTTTAAGTAATACCATCAATTTTAAAGTTATAAATAGTTATATTAGAATTGAGTTTAAAAGCGTTTAAAATTGTTTTAATTACATAAATAAAACTACAGGTTAGTTCATAATGTTCATAGTTCATATAGTCAGTTCGTAATGTAACAGGGAAAGAACGGTTTACTTTAATGAACAGTATTCATTTATCTATCTCCGACAACATAAACACAGATTGGAGTGCCCAGATGACTCAGAGCCAGATGTGCGGCCGATCTCACAACCCCGGAGACCAGGACCTGTGCTCAGTGTGGGGTCTCTCTCCTTCTACCAGTGCACCTCCCCCTGCTCACACACACAAACTCTCTCTCTCTCTAAATAAATAAAATCCTAAATAAAAATAAACACAGATAAAAGGGTTAGATATGCTAAAATCATTAAAAAGCAAAAATGTAAAAGCTAACTACTGAAGCATGGTGATGGGTTCACAGAAATTGATTACACTATTCTCTCTACTTTTGTGTATGTTTGAGTTTTTCCATTAAAAAATTTTAAGCTAAGGGCTCCTGCATGGCTCAGTGAGTTAAAGCCTCTGCCTTTGGCTCAGGTCGTGATCTCAGGGTCCTGGGATCGAGCCCCGCATCAGGCTCTCTGCTGAGCAAGGAGCCTGCCTCTTTCTCTTTCTCTGCCTGCCCCTCTGCCTACTCGTGATCTCTGTCTGTCAAATAAATAAATAAAAGCTTTAAAAAAAATTTTTTTAAGCTAAAGAAAATCAGTTATTCCAAATACACATGGGTTATTTCTACACAATAAAGATTAAAGTAATAGGGAGTACAAAGAATTGCTAAAAGCACCTCCAGTAAATTTTCAGGCCACCAAGAATTTTCATCTGAATACACACCTGATTGCCCTCAAATTCACAGAAAAGGGATTATTCCTTCTACTCAAAACCTCTACTTCCATCTTGTTCCAATTTCCCAAGTACTTAGACCTTGCTCCTTTGTTTCTCTGAATTGGAAAAATCCCCTCCCCAGCAGGCTATAAAACCTAAGCATTTCTCACCTATGTCAAGCTCAAACAAAAACCTTCTTTGGAACCCAACTAATCATAATGAGAATGGTGCCAGTGTCTGTCTACTCATGTTTCCTACTTTCAATCCATAATCAAGCCTATACTGTAATACAAGAGGAAAGTGATTTATAATATAATCTATTTTTAAATTTTTAAAAATATATTGATTTTTTTTTTTTTAAGTAGGCTCTATGCCCAATGTAGGGCTTGAACTCACAACCTTGAGATTAAGAGTCCCATGCTCTCTCAACTGAGTCAGCCAGGCATCCCTATAATGTACTTTTTTTTTCCTACAACGTACTCTTAAATGAAAAATAAAATAATTCAATCATACTCACTAAAAGCATATTCACATTTTGATGGTGCAAAGAAATTAATACAAATAAAACTAATTATGGTAGGATAGCAAGAATATTGGTGATTTATCATTCTCTTAAGTAATCATAGATTGTATTTTATAATGTTATCTTTAAAATATTTTAAAATTACTATTCTAGAAAGTACAACACAAATCAGCTAGATGAACTTAAATTTAAGATCCTAAATACAGGCATAACAACAAATGCTCACAATCAATTCAAAATTCATTAAATTTAATGCAAACGTGAGTGAAAATGGAAATCAGTTTAAAAACAACAACTGACGGGGCCGGGGTGGCTCAGTCAGTTGAGTGTCTCACTCTTGATTTCAGCTCAGGCCATGATCTCAGGGTCGTGGGATCCAGCTCTGCACTGGGCTTCACACTCAGTGTGGAGTCTGCTTGAGATTCTCTCTCTCCCTCTGCCCCTCCCCCCAATTCACATGTGCACACGCATAAACTCTCACTCTCTCTCTCACTCTGTAATAAATAAAATCTTTTCTTTTTTAAAAACCCATCCAAGATTATCTGTTTTTAAACAGTGTCAAAATCTTAAAGGGTGCCTCAGTGGCTCAGTGGGTGAAGGCTCTGCCTTCAGCTCAGGTCATGATCTCAGGGTCCTGGGATCGAGCCCCGCATTGGGCTCTCTGCTCAGCAGGGAGCCTGCTCCCCACGCCCTGCTTCTGCCTGCCTCTCTAACTACTTGTAGTCTGCTGATCAAATAAATAAAATCTTTAAAAAAAAATCTTTAATAAATAAATCAATAAATAGAAAATGTCAAGATTGAGCAGCCATAGCCTTAAGCAACTTTTAAGTCCATGCCTCTACCCTACCTTAAATGCTATTTCCCTGTGTTCCCCAAAATAAGGCAAAAAGTCTGGGGATTCATTTTTACTCTGTGAAGAATGTAACAATAATTATAAAGAAGGATTTATACAACTGCACGATTAGGAAATCTTTGTATTTTCCCTTACTCTATACTCAAAATAAACGGTGAGACACTTATCATAGTAGTAGAATTTTTAATACCCAAGACAAAAACAGAAATAACAATTATTCTTTTTATATATACAGATGAATAATTATTCTATAAAGAAAACTGCAATTGCCTATAAGAACCATAATTATTTTCTCCTAAGCAATGAAAAAATGGCCCTATCATGAAATGCTCAACAAATGGCATTTAGTGTTAGTAAAATTATATGGGAACTAAAAAGAGCACAAAATCCAGATTTCGAAGTTTTCCTTTTCTTCTTGATATACCTCAGGAAGACTGAGCACGTTAATAAACACATAGTGAATGGTAATTTTAGTTTATCAAGAGGTTAAAAAAAGTTCCACCACTATCATACCAGTCATTATCTTAAAAGAAGTTCAACAGGAAGAAAGGAAAGCGGTGCCTATTGCCTAGGCAAAGACAAACTCCCCTGGCATGCCTTAAGAACTGAAACTACTATGGCACAGCTAGAGGCACATCAGGGGGCCACACTGGTGCTTGGGTTGGAGAGGTGAACAGCAAAGTCAGTGCCTACTGACACTACTAAACAGGAATGGAATTTTTTTTTTTTAAGATTTTATTTATTTATTTGACAGAGAGAAATCACAAGTAGGCAGAGAGGCAGGCAGAGAGAGAGGAAGGGAAGCAGGTCCCCTGCTGAGCAGAAAGCCCGATGTGGGACTTGATCCCAGGACCCTGAGATCATGACCTGAGTAGAAGGCAGTGGCTTAACCCACTGAGCCACACAGGCGCCCTGGAACTTTTTTTTTTTTTTTTTAAAGATTTTATTTATTTGACGGAGAGAGACGGGGGGGGGGGGGGCATACACAAGCAGGGGGGAGGGGCAGAGGGAGAAGCAGGCTTCCTGCCAAGGAGAGAGCCCGATGTGGGCCTTGATCCCAGGACCCTGATATCATGACCTGAGGCGAAGGCAGGCGCCTAAAAACTGAGCCACCCAGGCGCCCAACAGGAACAGAATGTAAATCACAGAAAGACTATTTTGTTTTCAGGTAAGAGAGAAGTTTGGGTGTAAGGTAAGATGTGAAAACAGAGGCAAGGAGATCACTGGAGAGAGGCTGTTGCTGTAATTCAGGGAGAGACAATGAATGCTTGAGCTACGAAATGGTACGGAAGACAAAGAGGAGAGAATGGATAGTAAAGGATTTCAATGAGGTAGGATCAACAGTATGTGATCAACTGAATAAATATGGTAAGTAAGGGAGAGTGGTGACTCCAGCTGCTTTACCAAATATAAGAGGAAAAGGAGTTAAAGGAGTTAAGAGAATGAGCTGGGGGACACTAAATAAAGTTGGCTTTAGAAATGTGTAACGGGGCACCTAGGTGGCTCAGTTGGTTAGGAATCTGCCTTTGGCTCGGGTCATGATCCCAGGGTCCTGGGATAAAGCCCCATGTTGGGATCCCTGCTTAGCCGGGGGCCTGTTTTTCCCTCTCTCCCTGTCACTCTATCCACTCATTCTCTCTCTCTCTGTCAAATAAATAAAATCTTAAAAAAAGAAACAAAACAAGAAGTATACACTGAGGTATGTGAAAACAGGAGTCTGGAACTG
>NC_081558.1:94988015-95017015 GCF_022355385.1 Mustela nigripes
GGGCTCAAGCTCACGCCCCTATTCAAGAGTCACATGCTCCACTGACTGAGCCAGCTAGGTGCCCTGGGTTGTTCACCTATTTTTAATTCCCTCTTTTGTTTTTAAGTCTTTTGGTTTAGATGACAAATTACATGGCTTATCCAGTGATTAATACATGGATGATAAGTATAGTTAACAGGGACAGACATTACCTGCCTGGGTTTATTTTGCCAGTATACTGGGCTTCTAGTCTTGCAGGCAAGTTAAGTGCTTAACATATATTTATGAAATGAATTGGCTAATTACAGCTGTGATCAGGGCTGCAGAAGTGAAATAATGACTACCTGCTTGAGTTAATTTGACAACGGAAATTTGAGAAATAGATTTAGCAGAGAATATGGAAGAAAGGAGTCATACAGACGAATCCAGTATTTTGAGGTCTGGTAGATTGAAGTATGATGATACTATGAACAGAAAAAGTAAGGAAACTATGAGGAAAGACTGGTACTAATGATCTAGTGGGTTGGACTGTAATATGATGAATTTGTTAGACAACATTTATTAAATTATAGGTAGAAGTGTTAGAATATCTCCTTAATTGTGGGAATATGAGACTGGAAATTAGAAAAAGATACTTTAGGACCTGGATATAATAGATTTTGGAGTAATCCACACATAAAGTGTCAGTTGTGAAAGTAGGTAACATTTCCAGGACGCTAGCCGAAAGAAAAATGTTAAGTGCTGGACTTTAGGAAATGCCTTTAGTAAATGAGTGGATGTTGTTAGAAAGAATCAATAAAGCAAAAATAAGAAGAAAAGTATTAAGGAGACCAGAATTAACGCAGTTTCTTTCTTTGAAGCATAGTAAAAAATTTCAGGGAGTGGCTCTTTAGAGGGATGAGATGCTGTAGAAAGATTAAGAATTTTAATACCCTGGAAAGCATAACTGAATTTAACTATTAAGAAATTATTGAGGGGCACCTAGGTGGCTTAGTCAGTTGAGTGACCAACTTTTTTTTTTTTTTTTTTTTTTTTTTTTTAAGATTTTATTTATTTGTTTGAGAGAGAGAGCATGAGAGGAGAGAGGTCAGCAGGAGAAGCGGACTCCCTGCAGGGCAGGGAGCCCGATGCGGGACTCGATCCGGCCACTCCAGGATCATGACCTGATCCGGAGGCAGTTGCTTAACCAACTGAATCACCCAGGAGCCCGTGACCAACTTTTAAATTTCAGCTCATGTCATGATCTCAGGGTTGTGAGATTGAGCCCCTCTTTGGGCTCTGTGTTAGGTGTGGAACCTGCTTAAGATTCTCTCTCCCTCCCTCTCTGCCCTTCTCCACTTTCTGTCTCTTAAAAAGAAAAGGTTATTGATAACTGAGAGAATAAATTAAGTAGACCAGGATGAATTGTAAGAGGTTAAGTAAATGGTTTTACAAACTACACAGCATAAAGAATAAAGTAGAATGTTTTTCAAGAAGTTTGTACAGTTGTGGGGACTTAGCCACATAGATATTTTTGCATTAATACATAGTATATTTTTGGTAAAGGGGAGTGATCCATTGGTAGTTTAAATATTAGAGTGATTAATTGCCAGGAGAGATAGGTTTGAGATCAAGGACGTGGGTAAAGGACGTAATTCTTACAGAAAAGTAGCAACATTTTTGCTTAGAAACCAGAGAAATAGAAGAAAATAAATCAGGGAATTTTTAGGCAAAGAGGAAGAAAACTGTGTAATTCCTTACCTTACTTTTTTTTTTTTTTTTTTTTTTTTTTAGATTTTTATTTATTTATTTGACAGAGAGAAATCACAAGTAGATGGAGAGGCAGGCAGAGAGAGAGAGAGAGAGAGAGGGAAGCAGGCTCCCTGCTGAGCAGAGAGCCCGATGCGGGACTCGATCCCAGGACCCTGAGATCATGACCTGAGCCGAAGGCAGCGGCTCAACACACTGAGCCACCCAGGCGCCCTCCTTACCTTACTTTTTTAATAAGTTAAGGATTGAGGTTATGTGCTAGGCATATAGTTAATTAGCAGTGGTGTTGGGATCCTGGGAGAAGAAAATATTTAGGGAAAATTTTGTAATCATCAAATTCACGGAATATTTGTTAAACATGTGCTTTGTGCCAGGTATTTGTATAGATAAGATCGGTTCTCATGGAGCCAATTATTAATAATGAACCAGAAAAATACCAAATTGTAATGTGATAATGAAGAGAATTTTAAAACAAGCTTCTTGGTAGAGTGACTGGGTGATTACTTCTTTTAATTAATTAATTAGTTAATTATTTTTGAAGATTTTATTTATTTATTTGACAGAGAGAGAGAGTGTGTGTGTGCACAAGCAGGGGGAGTGGCAGGCAGAGGGAGAAGGAGAGGGAGAGCAGGCTTCCTGTTGAGCAGGGAGCCCATTTTGGGGCTCAATCAGGGGACACTGGGATCATGACCTGATCCAAAAGTAGACACTTAACTGACTGAGGCATCCAGACACCCGCTTTCTTTCTTTCTTTTTTCTTTCTTTTTTTTTTTAAAGATTTTATTTCTTTATGTGACAGACAGAGATCACAAGTAGGCAGAGAGGCAGGCAGAGAGAGAGAGAGAGAGAGAGAAGCATGCTTCCTGCGGAGCAGAGAGCCCGATGCGGGGCTCGATCCCAGGACCCTGAGATCATGACCTGAGCCGAAGGCAGCAGCCCAAACCACTGAGCCACCCAGGCGCCCCCTGCTTTCTTTCTTTCTTTAAAGATTTTATTTATTAGAGCATAAGTGGGGTAAGGGACAGAGGGAGAAGGAAAAGCAGACTCCACTGAGCAGGAATCCTGATGTAGGGCTCGATTTCAGGACCTTGAGACTATGACCTGAGCCGAAGGGAGTTGCTTAACTGACTGAGCCCCCCAGGCACCTCTCGGTGGTTACTTCTGAGAAGGTGACATTAGGATAAGGTGTGAAAGACAAAAATTCAGTCACTTGAAAATAAAGCTAACATAAGAATCTCAAAGTGGAAATAAGCTTATTGTGTTGGAGGATCAGAAAAAAGTTGCATACTCTAGAACAGAATGGAAGAGGACCATAGTATCATGAGATGAAGATGAAGAAGTAGGTAGGGCAGGGCCATGTTGGTCCCTATGGCCGTGGTAAGGAGTCTAGATTCAAGGAAGTTTTTTAAGGAAGGTTTTAAGCAGAAAAATGTCTTGATATGTTACATGTTTTAATGATTACTCTGTCCACTTTATTAAAGATGGGTTATAGTAATAGAGGGGAAGCAGAAAGGTCAGAAAACTGGCTGTTGGCCAGAATTGACCAGACCAGAGATGATGGTGGAGAAGCTTGATGTGATCAGTAGTATAGAATAGAAAGGATTGCTGAGCAGTCAGTAAAGGCCCAGTTTAAGATAAGCTAGCATAACCTGGCAGGCAGTGTGAATTTAGCTTGCACAGTCGTCTGGATGGAAATGAGAAATTTGACATTGGTGGTTGAAAGAATTATCTCTAGGATTCAGGCTTGGTAAAAGGGAGTATATTAAGGGACTGGAGGCCATGATTGAGTCAGTATATATTTTTGAATATCTAGTATAACAAGAACTGTGCTAGCTGGTAGGGTTACAACAGTGAACAAAAGCAGAGGTCCCTTTCTCATGGAATGGATATTCTCATGAGGATGGAGAAGATAATAAGTTAATATATACTGTGTTGGGTGGTGATGACTATTAAGAAAAGTATATTAGGGAAATATATTAGAGAAAAGTAGATATTGATGGGGATATTGATAGGATAGATTTACTATTTCATGGGGGGTGGTTAGAGAAGACCTCTCTGATTAGGTGACATTTTAGCTGACAGATCTAAGGAAAGTAAGGAAATAGGTCAGGTAAATATTTGGATTAGGGGTTGGGGAGAGTTCCAGGCTGAAGTCACCTAAATACAAAGGCTCTGAGACTGGACTGTGCTTGATGTATTCTGGGAGCAGTAAGAGGGCCAGTATGACCTGAATGGGGTCAGTGAGGGAGGAGGTAGTGGAAGCTGACATTGTGAAAGTAGAGGAGGCTTGCTTGAGTAGAGTTGTAGACCATTGTTCAGCCTTTGCATTTTCTTTTGAGTGGTGATGGGGCTGTAGATCTAGAGGTAAGGATGTGGGAGGAGTGAAAGACAAAGCTATAGCTGAGTGGTGTAACTTGTAGCTAATGAACAGTGAGGCCAGATGTTTGGAGTATCTGAAAGTGCTGGTAATAGAAGGGGGTGCACAATAAAACAGATTTTTTAGTATAAAAACTAGAACACAACTTCCTTTACCAGTTTCATCTGCCAGAACTACTATCCATCTCCAGAACTTTTTCATCATCCCAAACTGAAACTACAGTAAATAGTAACTTCCCATTGCTCTCTCATTCTAATCTCTGTTAACCATTGTACTGCTTTCTGTCTCTATGAATTTGCCTCTAATAGGTAGCTTATGTAAGTGGAATCAAACAGTATTCGTCTTTTTGAGGCTGGTTTATTTCACATACCATAATGTCCTCAAAGTTCATCCATGGTGTAGCATGTATCACTGTATCCTTTTTAAAGGCTGGATAATAGTTGATTGTATGTATATACCACATTTTGTTTATCCAAATTTTGTTTTTTTTGACCTTTGGTTATTGGTAGTAATATTACTTGCATTGCAGGGTGAGTCCCTGCTTTTAATGCTTTTTAAAATTTATTAAAAAAATTTTTTTTTTCAAGATTTTATTTACTTATTTGACAGAGTGAGAGAGAGCAAGAGAGGGAACTCAAGCAGGGGTGGTGGGAGAGGGAGAAGCAGGCTTCCCACTGAGCAGGGAGCCTGATGTGGGGTTGATCCCAGGACCCTGGGATCATGACCTGAGCCAAAGGCAGATGCTTAATGACTGAGCCACCCAGGCGCTCTTTTGCCTTTTTTTTTTAAATTTTTTTAAAGATTTATTTATATTTGAGCGAGTGGGGTACAAGGAGCAAAGGGAGTGGGAGAAGGAGAGAGAGACAAGTAGATTCTCTGCTAAGCCCAGAGCCTGATGTCGGGCTTGATCTCCTGACCTTGAGATCATGACCCAAGCTGAAATCAGGAGTCACATGTATAACTGATTGAGTCACCCAGGTGCCCCCTACTTTTAATTCCTTTGGGTAGTGGAATTTTTGGATGATATGGTAAGTCTGTGTTGAAATTTTTGAGGAACTGCCATGTTCTCCCACAGCGGTTGCACCATTTTACCTTACCACCACTAATATACAAGGGTTACAATTTGTAGTTTACTTTTGGTTTTGAGTAGTGGAATGTTATAATTATGCATATTTTCTTAGAAGAGTATATATCATAGATTGTTTTTAGTAGTTATAGAAGTAACACAAATCCTCATGCTCTGCTATAGGATCAGAACTGGTAAAGGAAGTTGTGTTCTAGTTAAATTCTAGTGAGAGAGCCTCACAAGAATTAAAGTTCTGGAGGCTTAAAAAGAGTATGTTGCGAGAAATGAATGGATACTGCGTCTGTGTAGCTTGGCTCTGATATCTAATATACTAGGACCTTCATTTGGATCTGGAGAAAGCTTTATGTTTTGATTAGTAGGCAGGAATAACTATAATTTCCCAGGGTAGGACAAGATGATTAAATGATCTGGAATGACTACCCCCCTGCCCCCCAGCAAAGAGTATACTTGTTAACTTATGAGATTAGAAATTTTATAAGGAGGTTGGGAAATTTTCATCTTGCTGTTGACTAACACATTGTGTAACAGTTCAGGAAAGATATTGTCTGCTTATTTATTTATTAAAGATTTTACTTATTTATTTGAGAGAGAGAATGAGAGAGAGAGAACATGAGATGGGTGAGGGTCAGAGGGAGAAGCAGACTCCCTGTTGAGTAGGGAGCCTGATGCGAGTCTTGATCCTGGGACTCCAAAATCATGACCTGAGCTGAAGGTAGTCACTTAACCAACTGAGCCACCCAGGCGCCCCAAGATATTGTCTGTTTATTTTTTATTTTTATTTCTTTTTAGATTTTATTTATTTATTTGACAGAGAGAGAGATCACAAGTAGGCAGAGAGGCAGGCAGAGAGAGAGAGGGGGAAAACAGGCTGCCCACTGAGCAGAGAGCCTGATGCGGGACTTGATCCCAGGACCCTGAGACCAGGACCTGAGCCGAAGGCAGACGCTTAACCCACTGAGCCACCCAGGCGCCCTGATATTGTCTGTTAGATGAATAGTAGACCAATAAGTATTAAGGGAAAAAATGTTGATGGGGTTATAGCTCTTACTGTGGTTTTTGAAGCTTTGCACCATGCTTGTAATTGTCATTAAGATTTGTAAATTTTGAAGTAGATCATATTCTTGTCTTCAATATTGCTGTAATTATGCTTTTTGTTGGTAAATGATATGTTTTAATTTAAAAAAGTTTATTTTATGGGGGGCCTAGGTAGCTTGGTTGGTTAAATGTTTGCCTTTGGCTCAAGTCATGATCCCTGGGTCTTGGGACTCAGCCCTGCTCTGGGCTCCTTGCTCAGCAGGGAGCCTGCTTCTCCCTCTCCCTCTGCCTGCTGCCTCATCCACTTTGTACTCTCTCTCTCTAAAATAAATAAATAAAATCTTAAAAAAAACACATACTTTAGACACTTATCATGTTACATGAACACTGTGAATAAACTGAGTGGTTTAAACTTGCCTTCCGGTCTTTACTAATTCCTCTTCCTCCAGTTCTTGTCTTTGCCTCAGGGTTCTTTTTCTTTATGTGTAGTGAATGTTTATGCAGTTAGAAAAAAATGTTCATAAAGATCATATTGTTGAGTGCCTGCTGTTTCTGGTCCTTTGATAACATGGTTTTTGCTTTTACTCAGATAATAACTGTGGTCAGATTGTCCATATAGTCTACCATAGACAGTGAGGATATTGTGAAAGAAATTCTGACTATCTGTGTAGCATGACCTTTCAAAACTGTTTTCTTTGCTGCAAGCATCTCACTTAGCCTTTTGACTGCCACATGAGAGAGGAAGTAGTATATAAAGGGCAATATAAATGGCTGCCTTGTTGATGTCAATACAGTTTTCCAATGTAACAACATGCTCTTATGTTGCATATATTATTAAATATGATTATTTTGTTTATGTGGAGGAATAACAGTTTTCATGCATAATACAGAGTATATTTTAAGTATAATTATAAGTATTATTATAGTTAAAACTGAAATAGAAAATAATTTATGTGGGGCGCCTAGCTTGCATGTGACTTGATATCTTGGGGTCATAAAGTTGAGCCCCACATTGGATGAAGAGGTTACTTAAAAATAAATGAAAACTTGGGGTGCGTGGGTGGCCCCGTGGGTTAAGCCTCTGCCTTCGGCTCAGGTCATGATCTCGGGGTCCTGGGATCGAGTCCCGCATCGGGCTCTCTGCTCAGCAGGGAGCCTGCTTCCCTTTCACTCTCTCTGCCAACCTCTCTGCCTACTTGTGATCTCTCTCTGTCAAATAAATAAATAAAATCTTTAAAAAAAAGAAAACTTTAATAATCTATGTTACTTTGAAAAAAGATCTTAATTTTTTTTTTAAGATTTATTAATTTATTCGACAGAGATCACAAGTAGGCAGAGAGGCAGGCAGAGAGAGAAGGGGAAGCAGGCTCCCTGCTGAGCAGAGAGCCTGATGTGGGGCTCGATCCCAGGACCCCGAGATCATGACCTGAGCCGAAGGCAGAGGCGTTAACCCATTGAGCCACCCAGGTGCCCAAAAGATCTTAATTTTTTTATTCAGAATTTTTAAAAATTCAGTTTTAGAATTACTAATGATTGAGGATTATTATATACAGACCATGACTACAAATCCACTTTTTTTGTGGGCAGAGATTTCAAAGCAACATTGGAGGTATCTTTCTGCTGTTCCTGAGCAATTAAGAGATTTTTCTTTAAACTCTGTTGGGCCTCTAGAATTGTTGAATTACTGTGTTGAATACATGAAATTAATATAACATTGTATGTCAACTATTTATCAGTTAAAAAACCCAGTGCTGTGAAAGGGCCTGGGGAATATGAATAAGCACCAGCATGTTTTTTATTTTTATTAAAGGTTTCATTTATTTTTCTAGGAGAGGGGGAGGGGTGAAGGACGGGAGGGAGAGAGAGACTCTCAAGCCGACTCCCTGCTGAGCTTAGCACCTCCCTGGGGCTGGATCCCAGGACCCCAATTTCATGACCTGAGGGGAAGTCAGGAGGTGAATTCCCAGCTGACTGAGCCACCCAGGGACTCCTGCACCAGCCTGATTTTAAACTTTAATCTTATTTTCAGGTAATAGCTTAGTTTTATAATGTTTGTATTTATTTATTCATCATTCAGCAGATGGTTACTCGTGTCTGATATCAGGCATTGTACAGAACCTGAAAGATAAAAGAGCTTGTCCTTGTTGTCAGGAACTCACTATTTAGATATTAGCAAGGGTAATAGGAATAAAGTTTGGTGGAATTATAACTCCTATGTCAGTTAGCTGCTAATGTCAGTTCCCTCCCAGAATCTAGAGGTAACAACAAAGGTTATAAGGAGAAGCAGTAAGGGCATGAGGATGGTTGAGATTCTTAGGTTGGAGCAGTGCTGGAGGAGAAGTAACTGCAGGTGACAGGAGAAATCTGGAGCTTGGGTTTAGTCATCACCAACACAGAGGTCACAGAGCAAAATGGGGTGTGGGTTCCACCATCAAATGCATTCTGTATGCTAGGTGCTGCCTAGGAGCTTTACATATGGTATTGCTTTCAGTCCACTTAAAGAAGTGTGAAATTTAGCATGTATACAGAAGATCAGATGAAAACTGAAATACATAATTTAAAAAACAATAAAAATAAAACCTCTGTGCATATAGCTAGGCAAATCCTGTGTCTTGTTGTAGCATATTTTTCTTCCTTTCCCCAAGCTACACTTAGATGAATATTTTATTTTCTTACTTTTTGTTTCTTTCCTTTTTTTTTTCCTTAAAGATTTTATTTATTTATTTGACACACAGAGATCACAAGTACGCAGAGAGGCAGGCAGAGAGAGAGAGGGGAGGGGAAGCAGGCTCCCTGCTGAGCAGAGAGCCTAATGTGGGGCTTGGGCCTAGGACCCTGAGATCATGACCTGAGCTGAAGGCAGAGGCTCAACCCACTGAGCCACCCAGGTGCCCCTGTTTCTTTCCTATTTTGGGGAGGGGGTGGGAAGGACTGAGGGAGAGGGAGAGGGAGAGAGTCTTAAGGAGACTCCACTGTGAGCACAACTCCTGACATAGGGCTTAGTCTCACAACCCTGAGGTCATGACCTGAGCCAAAATCAAGATTCAGATGCTTAATCTGACTGAGCCACCCAGGCACCCCAACCTCGTTTTTCTTTATAGCTTTACCATCTGTATGTATATCTCTGAAAAATATTTAACATATTTGTACTTAAGTAAATGGAATCACATTGTATATATATTTTTTCTCTTAACATTGTACGCTTCATCAGGGTAATGTGTATAGGTATATTATGCTAATTTTCCATATTGTAAAATATTCAGTACAAGTTACTGATCCATTCTATTAATGTATGTTTAGGTTGTGTCCAGTTTTCAAATATTGTGGACAGTTCCACACTGAACATTCATGTACATGGGACATCATTGATTAAGAGTTTTTCAAGGATATGTACTTAGTAAAAGAATTTTTGATTCCAGACTCTGAAAGAGGTTGAATCAGTTTATTCTCCCACTAGTAGTGATCTATGAAATGGTGTCTTCTTTTGGTTTTAATTTATTACATTACCTTGATGACTAATGAGGTTGAACATTCCCCCCCACCATATTTTAAGGATTTTTTGAGCTGCTATGAAATTTGTGTTTAATAATTGTTATTATTATTAAAATTTTTTTTTATTTATTTGACAGACAGATTACAAGTAGGCAGAGAGGCAGGCAGAGAGAGAGGAGGAAGCAGGCTCCCTGCTCAGCAGAGAGCCCGATGCGGGGCTCGATCCCAGGACCCTGAGATCATGACCTGAGCCGAGGGCAGGGGCTTAACCCACTGAGCCACCCAGGCACCCCTGTGTTTAATTATTTTGCCCATTTTTCTCTTGGGCTCATGAATTTTACATATTTATTTTCTCACCAAAAGTTATAAAAATTGTTTATTTGATTAATTTTTGTTTTTTTATTTTTTTATTTTTTAATGCTTTTTAAAAAAATTTTTTTTTTTTAAGATTTTATTTATTTATTTGAGAGAGAGATAGTGAGAGAGAGCATGAGCGAGGAGAAGGTCAGAGGGAGAAGCAGACTCCCCGTGGAGCTGGGAGCCTGATGTGGGACTTGTCCCGGGACTCCGGGATCATGACCTGAGCTGAAGGCAGTTGAACAACCAACTGAGCCACCCAGGCGTCCCTCATTCAGTCTTTTTTTAAAAAAAGATTTATTTGTTATTTTAAAGAGAGAGTGTGGGTGGGGAGAAGGGGAGAGAGACTCCCAAGTAGACTTTTCACTGAACATGTCAGTTGAAGCAGGGCTCCATCTCATGACCATGAGATTATGACCTGAGCCAGAACCAAGAGTTGGACTTAGCTGACTGAGCCACCCAGGCACCTCTCACATGTCTTTCCTTTATAGAATCTTTTCACTGGCTAAACTTAAAATATAATATTGAGGGGCTCCTGGGTGGCTCAGTGGGTTAGGGCCTCTGCCTTCAGCTCAGGTCATGATCCCCGGGTTCTGGGATCGAGCCCCATGTCAGGCTCTCTGCTCAGCAGGGAGCCTGCTTCCCTTCCTCCCTCTTTGCCTGCCTCTCTGCCTACTTGTGATCTCTGTCTGTCAAATAAATGAATAAAATCTTTACAAAAAAAAAAGGGGGGGGAACATGAAGTTCCTAAGAGGAGGATCGTGTGATAATACATGACAGCTCCCGCCTTACCCCTCATATATCTTTTTTTTTTTTTTTTAAGATTTTATTTATTTATTTGACAGACAGAGATTCTTGATGTCTCAGGTCCATGATATCTGGGCCTCAGGTGAAGAAACTCATAATCTGGAGTCAGGAAGGCCTGTTCACTCAGAAGTCTGGCTTTGGTGCTGGCAGTCAGTGGAGGTTGGTCAGACCACCTACACGTGGCTTTTAGAATGACCATCTCACAAGCAAGTGTCTTAAGAAATGACAGGTCGAAACTACCAGTTTTTTTTTTTTTTTAATTTATAAAATTTAAATTCAATTTATTAACATATAATGTATATTAGTTTCAGAGGTAGAAGTCAGTCTTTTTTTTTTTTTAATATTTATTTATTTATTTGAGAAAGAGAGAGAGAAAACAGAAGCAGGGAGGAGTCTCAGAGGGAGAGGGAGAAACAGACTCCCAGCTGACCCAGGAGCCTGATGTAGATCTCCATGTGGGGCTCAGTCCTAGGACCTGGAGATCATGACCTGAGCCAAAGGCAGAGACTTAACGAACTGAGCCATTCAGGTGCCCCTTTCAGTCTTATATAATAACTGGGGTTTGTTACATCAGATGTCCTTGATGTCCATCACCCAGTTATTCCATCCATCCCCTGCCCCCCAGCAACCCTCAGTTTGTTTCCTGTGATTAAGAGTCTCTTATGGTTTGTCTCCCTCTCTAGTTACTTCTTGTTTCATTTTTTCCTCTTTCCCCTGTGATCCTCTGCCTTGTTTCTTAAATTCTAATATGAATGAGATCATATGATAAAATTGTCTTTCTCTGATTGACTTATTTCGCTTAGCATAATACTCTCTAGTTCCATCTACGTTGTTGCAGTTGGCAAGAGTTCATTTTTCTGGTGCCTGAGAGGTATTCCATTGTGTGTATATATACCACATCTTCTTTATCCATTCATCTGTCAATGGATATTTAGGCTGTTTACATAGTTTGGCTGTTGTGGGCATTGCTGCTATAAACACTGGGGTGCACGTGCCCCTTCGGATCACTACATTTGTATCTTTGAGGTAAATACCCAGTAGTACAATTGCTGGGTAGTAGGGTGGCTCTATTTTCAACTTTTTGAGGAACCTGAATGCTGTTTTCCAGAGTGGCTGCACCAGCATACATTCTCACCAGTGAGGCTAGGTCTTCTAGTATTATGTTGAACAAAACTACCAATTTCTTAAACCTAGGTCCAGATACTAGTATAGCATTACCATGCTTTATTTAATTGGCCAAAGAGAGCTCAGGTAAGAGGAAAGAGCATAGTCCTCAATTCTCAGTAGAAGGAAAAAAAAGTGAAGAATAGTAGGAAGTTAGAGGAGAAATAAAGGAGAAGGAATAGAAGTAAAGGAATTTGGGGGGCTTTTAAAAAATCATTGCAGGTCACTAGGCAGAACTCTTTATCATGTAATTACAGTGTTTTGCAGCTAGGTTTTATATTTATTTATTTATTTTTTTAGTTAAAGATTCTATTTTATTTATTATTTTTATTGAGAGAGAGAGCAAGAGTGAGCACAAGCAGTGGGGAAGGGCAGAGATGAGAGGAAGGAGCAGACTCCCTACTAAGCAGGTAGCCCCACATAGGGCTTCATCCCAGGACCCTGAGACCATGACCCCTTGAGCAAAGGCAGATGCGCAACTGACTGAGCCAGACGCACAACTGACTGAGCCACCCAGGCACCCCAGATTTTATTTATTTATTAGAGAGAGAGAGAGAGAGTACATGGGTTCAGAGCAGGAGGAGGGACAGAGGGAGAGGGAGAAACAGACTCCCTGCTGAATAGGGAGCCAGATGCGAGTCTGGATTCCAGGACCCTGAAGTCATTATCTGAGCCCAAGGCAGACAGATGCCCAACCTACTGAGCCACCCAGGTGCCCTTGCAGCTAGTGTTTAAATATTCCATTAGATTGTTTTGTTTCTTTTTTTTTTTTTTTTTTTTTTTTTTTAAGATTTTATTAATCAATTTTTCAGAGAGAGAGAGAGAACATGAGGGAGAGCACAAGCAGACGCAGGGGAGAAGCAGACTCCCCACCGCGCAGGGAGCCAGATGCGGGACTCAATCCCCAGACCATGGAATCATGACCTGAGCTGAAGGCAGCCACTTAACCGACTGAGCCACCCAGGCGTCCCGATTGTTTTGTTTCTTAAAGCCTTCTTTCATTGCTAATGTTTTAGCCATTCCGTTTTAAATTTTTTGAGAGTATTCCCTCAGTTTCCAGATGGTGTCCTTTTTGAAGCTGAGAAATAGTCAAATGAACCTCAATAGTAACTTTAATTTTATTATTATTTTTTTAAAGATTTCATTTATTAAGTGAGAGAGGGAGAGTACAAGTGGGGAGAGGGGCAAAGGGAGGGGGAGAAGCAGGCTTCTCGCTGAGCAGGGAGCCTGATGTGGGGCTTGATTCCATGACCTGAGTGGAAGGCAGATGCTTAACCAACTATACCACTCGGGCACCCTGTAAGTTTTCCTTTAATAATAATAAAAAAAGACAAGAGGAAAAGTATAGGTTGGTTTTAAGAGCTGAATACAATCAGGAAACATTTTTTTTGTCTCGTTTTTGTATTAGTGATATGAAATTGATACTGACATTTTCCATTTTATTTTCTCTCATTCATTTTTTTTTTTTTTTTAAAGATTTTATTTATTTACTTGACAGAGAGAGATCACAAGTAGGCAGAAAGGCAGGCAGAGAGAGAGAGAGGAAGAAGCAGGCTCCCTGCCGAGCAGAGAGCCCGATGCGGGACTCGATCCCAGGACCCTGAGATCATGACCTGAGCTGAAGGCAGCGGCTTAACCCACTGAGCCACCCAGGCACCCTCATTCATTTTGATAGTAAGTGATGTGGGGTGGGTGGTATAAATGAATAAAATGAAAATCACACTCCATAAGAAAACAGTATTTTATTTCATTTTATTTATTTTATAATACTTTATTTATTTGAGAGAGAAAGAGCGCAAACAGGGTGAAGGGTTACAGGGAGAGGGAGAAGCAGGCTTCCCACTGAGCAGGGAGCCCTGTTTGCTGCTGTATCCCATGACCTGAGCTGAAGGCAGATGCTCAATGACTGAGCCACCCAGGTGCCTCCAAAACAGTATTTTAAATGGTATATTAAGAAGAGAAGAGAAAAAAATAATGTTGTTTCAACACCAACAAATAGGACAACCTTAAAGAAATAGATAAATTCCTAGAACCATACAATCAACCAAGACTGAATGAATTGTGACGTAGAAAACCTGAATAGACAGATTACTGGTAAGAAGAATGAGTCAGTAACTAAAAACCTCCCAACAAACAACATTCTAGACCAGATGGCTTCGCTTGTGAATTCTACCAAACATTTAAAGAAAAATTAATACCAGTCCTTCTCAGCCTCTTCCAAATAAACAGAAGAGGAGGGAACTCTCACAAACTCATTTTATGAGACCAGCTTTTTACTGACACCAAAACCAGATAAGGGCCCACAAGAAAAGAAAATTATAGGCCAATATTCCTGATGAACATGCATTAAAAAATGCTCGTTGAAATATTAACAAACTGGGGTGCCTGGGTGGCTTAGTCGAAATGTCTGCCTTTGGCTTAGGTTGTGATCCTAGGGTCCTGGGATTGAGCCCCAGAAAACTGGACAGCGACATATAAAGGAATGAAGCTGGATCTCTGTCTTAGACCATAGATAAAAATTAACTCAATACAGATTAAAGAAGTGAACTTAAGACCTGAATCCATAAATTTTTAGATGAAAACATAGGTGGTAAGCCCTCCTACTTTGATTTTGGCAGTGATATTTTGGATTTTATGATGAGTTTTTTTGGATTTGACACCAAAAGCAAAGGGGAAAAAGCAAAAATAAATGGGACTAAATCAAACTAAAAAACTTCCATACAGCAGAGGAAACCGTCAATAAAATGAAAAGGCAGGGTACCTGGGTGGCTCAGTGGGTTAAGCCTCTGTCTTTGGCTCAGGTCATGGTCTCAGGGCCCTGGGATCCAGCCCTGCATGGGTCTCTTTGCTCAGCAGGGAGCCTGCTTTCTGCTCTCTCTCTGCCTGCCTCTGGGCCTACTTGTGATCTCTCTCTCTGTCAAATAAGTAAATAAAATCTTAAAAAAAAAAAATCCCTGAGAGAAACTTAACGTTTCCTGCAGAAGAAAATAAAAAAGGAAAAAAAAATAAAAGGCAGCCTACCAGATGGGAGAAAATATTTGCAGAGGGTTTAATATTCAAAAGATACAAAGAACCCATACAAGTTACTAGACACCCCCCTCCCCCCGCCACCAGGTGGCAGATACCTGAATAGATAGATATTTTTCCAGAGAAGACCTACAGATGTCTCACAGGTACTTGGAGATTTGCCCAGTATCGCTAAGCATCAACGAAATTTAAATAAAAAACCACACGGTAATCACCTCACCCTGTTAGAATGGTTGGTATCAAAAAGACAGGCAGTAACAAATACTGGTGAGAATGTGGAGAAAAGGGATCCCTTGTGTAGTGTTGGTGGAAATGTAAATTGGTGGAACCATAACGGAAAATAGTGTGAAGATTGCTCCTAAAATTAAAAATAGAGAACTACTGTCTGATCCAGCAATCCCACTTCTGGGTATTTATCTGAAGGAAACAAAAAATAGTAACAGAAAAAGATGTCTGCATGCCTCTGTTCATTGTAGCATTGTTTACAATAGCCAAGATGTAGAAGCAGCCTAAGTTTCCATTGATGGATGAACGGATAAAGAAGTTATGGTGTGTATACACACACACACACACACACACACACAGGAATATTATTCAGCCATAAAAAGAAGGAAATCTTACCATTTCCAACAACATGGATAGATCTTGAGGGCATTTGCTAAGGGAAATAATTCAGAGAATGACAAATACTGTATGATGTCACTTACATGTTGAATTTTTTAAAATTCCCCAAACCAAACTAATCAATAAATAGAACAAATTGGTGATTGCCAAAGGCATGGTGGGGTGTAGGCAAAATGGGTAAAGGGGGTCGAAAGGTACAAACTTCTAGATATAAATAAGTCATGAAGAGTGTATTATACAGCATGGTAACTGTAGTTAATAATACTGCATTACATAATTGAAAGTTGCTAAGAGAGTAGCATGACCTTCTCATGACAAGGGAAAAATGCCTTTTATTTAAAAAAATTTTTTTTAAACATTGGGGCTCCTGGATTGCTCAGTTGGTTAAGCAGCTGCCTTCAGCTTGGGTCATGATCCCAGCATCCTGGGATTGAGACCCGGATCAGGCTCCTTGCTCAGCGGGGAGTCTGCTGCTTCCTACCCCTGCTGTTGTGCTCTCACTTGCTCTCTTGCTCTCTCTTTCTCCCTCTCAAATAAGATAGATTTTTAAAGATTTTACTTATTTGAGAGGGAAAGAGAAAAAGCAGAAGCAGCATGCTCATGTGAGCCAGGGAGGGGAGGCAGAGGGGAGAGAATCTCAAGCGTGAGCTCAGTTCTACCACCCTGAGATTATAACCTGATCTGAAATCAAGAGGGGATGCTCTCAATCAAGGGATCCACCCAGACATGTTTGGTGTTTTAAAAATGGTGTTTTAGGGGCGCCTGGGTGGCTCAGTGGGTTAAGCCGCTGCCTTCGGCTCAGGTCATGATCTCAGAGTCCTGGGATCGAGCCCCACATCGGGCTCTCTGCTCAGCGGGGAGCCTGCTTCCTCCTCTCTCTCTGCCTGCCTCTCTGCCTGCTTGTGATCTCTGTCTGTCAAATAAATAAATAAAATCTTTAAAATAAAATAAAATAAAATAAAAAAAAATAAAAATGGTGTTTTAAAAATAATGCTGTAGGGGCGCCTGGGTAGCTCAGTGGGGTTACAGCCTCTGCCTTCGGCTCAGGTCATGATCTTAGAGTCCTGGGATTGAGCCCTGCATCGGTTTCTCTGCTCAGTGAGAAGCCTGCTTCTCTTCCTCTCTCTCTCTGTCTGCCCCTCTGCCTACTTGTGATCTCTGTCAAATAAATAAATAAAATCTTTTAAAAAAAACGCTGTATTTGAAGTTTTTGTTTTCTTTTTTTTTAAAGTTTTATTTACTTATTTGACAGAAAGAGATCACAAGTAGGCAGAAAAGCAGGCAGAGAGAGATGGAGAAGCATGCTCCCTGCAGATCAGAGAGCCTGATGCGGGGTTCGATCCCAGGACCGTGAGATCATGACCTGAGCCGAAGGCAGAGGCTTAACCCACTGAGCCACCCAGGCGTTCCTGTATTTGAGGTTTATGAAACAAAATGTGGTTTATTAGATTAACTATAGGATATTGTTCCAAATTAAATGCAGGACAGTAGCCAGAAGTGGTTTGAAGCATAAATAGATGAAGATTTCAGATTTTTTAAAAAAAGATTTTATTTATTTACTTATTTGAGAGAGAGAGAGAGAAAGAGTGAGCATAGAAGCAGGGGGAAGAGGTGGAGAGAGAGGGAGAAGCTGGCTTATGGTGAGCAGGGAGGCCAAGGACCCCGAGATATTGACCTGAGGTAAAGGCATATGCTTAGCTGGCTGAACCACCCAGGCACCCCAAGATTTCAGTTTTTTGAGAAACTAGACATAGTGACATATGATGACTTATACTCCAAACCATGTAACTTCTAGTACTTGTTCTGTTGAGCACAGGTCGTTGGTTGAGGCAATGTGTGGCCATGGGGGTGGGGTTTCATGACAGCAATACTGTGTTGCTGCCTCACCTTTTCAGGTGAGGTCTTCTGATCCCTAGACACTACTTTCCAACCTCCTGTGTGAAGTTTAGGCAGGTACTTTATATTTCTCATTTACAGTAGTCTATCCTTATCTCTTGTGATTGAAGCTCTGTGGGGGTTGAGGTAGAAAACATTAATAGTAATATGAGCCTTTACTTTCTTTCTCTCTCTCTCTCTCTCTCTCGGTTTTATTGCCTCTAGTAGTTTCAGACGGTGCACCATCTGAATGAAACAGAACAGACAGATCTCCCATTCATCTGTCTCAACCAATCTAAATGCTTTGTTACTGGCTGGGTTGCAAATTGGTCTTTGTTTTATTTTTGTAATTCCCTCTTCTCCCAGTCACGTGTGTGACTGTGGTGTCTTAAAAAGTGTAAGTAATGGGGCACCTGGATGGCTCAGTGGGTTAAAGCCTCTGTCTTCGGCTTAGGTCATGATTCCAGGGTCCTGGGCTCAAGCCCTGCATCAGGCTCTCTGCTCAGCGGGGAGCCTGCTTCCTCCCCTCTCTGCCTGCCCCTCTGCCTACTTGTGATCTCTGTCTGTCAAATAAATAAAATCTAAAAAAAAAAAAAAAAGGAAAAAAAAGTGTAAGTAATAAATATTTATTATTTTTTTTTAAAAGATTTTATTTATTTATTTGACAGAGAGAGATCACAAACAGGCAGAGAGGCAGGCAGAGAGAGAGGAGGAAGCAGGCTCCCCACGGAGCAGAGAGCCCGATGCGGGGCTCGATCCCAGGACCCTGGGATCATGACCTGAGCCGAGGGCAGCGGCTTAACCCACTGAGCCACCCAGGCGCCCCAATATTTATTAATTTGAATTCCAATTTTTTCCCTGTCTTTTTCTCTTGATCAACGCCTAGCGCTGAGATTACACTATCAGCCTGCCTCTACTGATTTACCATGTCCTCTAGATAGAATAGACAGTGAAAGAAGAGAGTTGGCAGCAACCTCTTTAATTTTTCCTGGCTTTTAAGATTTTTTCAAACTCTGTTTACTGTCAGTAGTGAAGAGGAAATGAAAGACAGAAGCATTTTGTCATTCATGGCTAGATAGCTTAGGAGGATAATTTTCTCTGAAGAAAAGCATTTAAACAGACAAATACTTGCATAGACCAAAGTTAAATTAGTATCTCAAGTAGTAATCCTGAAATGGCTTGGGAGAAATGCCAGCTTTTTAGGATGCTGTTTGAATTTCTGTGTATTACAACTTATTTTCATAATGACAACGGACAGAACTAAAAGGTTTGGAGCCTGGAGTAGTTCTTTTTTCTACAGCTGTAAAGCTATTTAAAATTCTTCTCATGTTACTGTTTGCCATCCAGATGGCTTTTTGGCACTGACTCAGTTCCTGGATGTGAGGGCTGTTGGTTAGTTACTCACCAGCATCACCATACACTTGTACAGTTTGGCTCATGACTCACTCACACAGTACTTAACATGTGGATATCCTTTGCTCGATACAGTCATTTCTGATTGTCATTATGTCACTTGTTATAAATAGGTACCAGAATTGATTGGATAACATTTCTGGGATGAAGATGGTTGATATCCCCCTCCCCTACCAAAAGAAAAAGACACCCAGTGAGTCTTTTGGACCCCCATTGCCTCTGTATTGAGATACAGAAGTTGTCTAGATGAAACTTCTGTCTAAAATATGTATCTGGGGGCGCCTGGGTGGCTCAATGGGTTAAGCCGCTGCCTTCGGCTCAGGTCATGATCTCAGGGTCCTGGGATCGAGTCCCGAATTGGGCTCTCTCTGCTCAGCAGGGAGCCTGCTTCCTCCTCTCTCTCTCTCTGCCTCTCTGCCCACTTGTGATTTCTCTCTGTCAAATAAATAAATAAAATCTTTAAAAGAAAATAAAAATAAATAAAATATGTATCTGCATAGTAGATCCAAAAGTATATCCAGTAAACCAGAATTATTTACCTTATGCCTGCATTATTAACTGAAATGATTAAAAAACAAAAAAGAACTTTTCTCAGAAGTCAGAGTTGAGATGAGAGGTTAGGGAGACAAAGGGGTTTGTTACCTGAAAGGAACACCCAAGGAGGCTCTGAATGCAGTGTTCTATTGCAGTGTTCTGTTTCTTGACCTGGACTGTGGTTTGCTTTACAGTAGGTGTTTGCTTTATAGTAACTCATTGCATACTTTCTTTTTTTGCATGAGCTTTTTTATATTTTAAACAATATGTTTAAAAATAGAAAATACCCATCATGTACAAGAATTCCTTCAGCAGTATCTTCGAAGGATAAAGAAAGTCACCATATTTTGAACTAGATAATTGTTATTAAGTCTTTTCTTACTAGTTTTATCTATCTATCTATTTATTTATTTTTAAAAAAGATTTTATTTCTTTATTTGCCAGAGAGAGAGAGAGAGCGCGAGCGCACAGGCAGGCAGAGTGGCAGCAGAGGCAGAGGGAGAGGCAGGCTCCCCGCTGAGCAAGGAGCCGGATATGGGACTGGATCCCAGGACGCTGGGATCATGACCTGAGCCGAAGGCAGCCACTTGACCAACTGAGCCACCCAGGCATCCCTAGTTTTATCTATTTAGTAAAATAATCAGTGTTACCCTAAAACATGGTTATGGTCAACAGTGATTTAAGTAGGCTTAACAATTAGTCCCCATGCCCAAAATACCATTCATTTGGACGTGGAAGAGAAGGCACAGCGTGAGGGGAGAGCATTTCTTGGAAATGTATCCGATTTGAGTAATATATTGTCTTTCTTGTTGATAAACATGATCGAATATTTAGAAGAAAGGAGGGCAGACAAATAAAACACTGAAAAAATTAATTAGCATTACTTAATAAAAATTAATATTTGGGGTGCCACAGTGTCTCAGTCCTTTGGCAGTCTGTGTTCAGCTCAGGTCATGATCTAGGATCCTGGGGTCCAGGATCCAATCCCTGCATTGGGCTCCCTGCTCGGTGGGGAGTTTGCTTCTCCCTCTCCCTCTGCCCCTCCTCACCATTCTTGCTTTCTCGGTTGCTTTCTCTCTTTAACTCAAATAAGTAAAGTCTTTAAAAAATTAATATTTATATCAAAACCATTTATTTTATTTTCTGAGGATTTGTTTATTTACTATTTTTTAAAGATTTACTTATTTTAGAGAGAAAGAGAATGTGAGTGCACATGTGAGTTGGGGGAGGGGTAGGAGAGAGAATCTCAGGTGGACTTCTTGCTGAGCCCCATGCGGGGCTCTATCATGACCCTGAGATGACCTGAGCCTAAACCCAGAGTCAGAAACTCATCCAGGTGAGCCATCCAGGTGCCCCAAGACCATTTATTTTATTTTATTTTATTTTTTATTTTTTAAAGATTTTATTTATTTGTCAGAGAGAGAGAGAGCGAGAGCGAGCACAGGCAGAGTGGCAGGCAGAGTCAGAGGGAGAAGCAGGCTCCCTGCGGAGCAAGGAGCCCAATGTGGGACTCGATCCCAGGATGCTGGGATTATGTTGAGCTGAAGGCAGCTGCCCAACCAACTGAGCCACCCAGGTGTCCCAAGACCATTTATTTTAAAAGAGTATCATAAACAGGTTAGCACTTTATTTTTGAATAATGGGATGATAAGATTTTTATTTTTTTATAATCTCTGTAGGAAATTATTAACATTCTTTAGACTTAGGAATCTGCTGAATTAAAACTTTTTCATCAGCCCATTTTGTCTGAAGAAATAATACCCAACAGTGTCCCCTCTCCCCATTGGAATTCCACTACTCTATCTAATTTATGTTTAAT
Organism: Mustela nigripes; assembly: GCF_022355385.1. Lineage (NCBI taxonomy): Eukaryota > Metazoa > Chordata > Mammalia > Carnivora > Mustelidae > Mustela > Mustela nigripes. The sequence goes on from NC_081558.1 coordinate 95,009,355, forward strand.
CTTTTACCTAATAATAATGACTTTTAAAAAGTTGTTGGGAATGTAGGAATTATTTAAAATTCTCTAGTGTCTTTTAAGTGAATATAGCTAATTTATATAGCTTGTTTCTTTAAAAAAAGGTTTTTTTGTTTTTTGTTTTTTGTTTTAAAGTAGGTTCTATGTCCACTGTGGGGCTTAAACTTACCACCCTGAGATCAAGAGTCCTATGCACTACTTGCTGAGCCAGCCAGGTACCCCAGTGCAGCTTGTTTCAAACATTATTTGTTCAGTGATTATCAGTGGAAGGTGGAAGAAAAATGTAGGTAAATGGCATGAATTGTAGAGCACCCTGTAGTTTGGTGTTCTCCATAAGTTTTGGGATACATTGCACTTTTTTGAAAAATGTGATTTAATTTTTATTCCAGTATAGTTAACACACAGCATCAGTGTACAAATAGTGATTCAACAATTTCGTACATCATCAGTGCACATCTCAACAAGTGCTTGCCTCTTGAACCCTATCACCTATTTCACCCATCCTCCCTCCCACCTCTTTTCTGGTAACCAGTGTGTTCTCTGTAGTTAAGAATCTGTTTCATGAAGCCAAAGTTGGTGGCATCACAATTCCAGACTTCAAGCTCTATTACAAAGCTGTCATCATCAAGACAGTATGGTACTGGCACAAAAACAGACACATAGTAGATCAATGGAACAGAATAGAGAGCCCAGAAATAGACCCTCAAGTCTATGTCAACTAATCTTCAACAAAGCAGGAAGGAATGTCCAGTGGAAAAAAGACAGTCTCTTCAACAAATGGTGCTGGGAAAATTGGACGGCTATATGCAGAAAAATGAAATTGGACCATTTCCTTATACCACACACGAAAATAGACTCAAAATGGATGAAGGACCTCAATGTGAGAAAGGAATCCATCAAAATCGTTGAGGAGAACACAGGCAGCAACCTCTTTGACCTCAGCCGCAGCAACTTCTTCCTAGGAACATCACCAAAGGAACAGAAGCAAGGGTAAAAATGAACTATTGGGATTTCATCAAGATCAAAAGCTTTTACACAGCAAAGGGAACAGTTAACAAAACCAAAAGACAACTGACAGAATGGGAGAAGATATTTGCAAACAACATATCAGATAAAGGGCTAGTATCCAAAATCTATAAAGAGCTTAGCAAACTCAACACCCAGAGTTTGTGTATGGTGTAAGAAAGTGGTTCAGTTCCATTCTTTTGCATATAGCTATCCAGCTTTCCCAATACCATTTGTTGAAGAGACTTTTCCTCATTGTATAATTTTGCCTCCTTTGTCAAAGATTAAGACTATATAATTGTGGGTTTATTTCTGGGTTGTCTGTTGTATTCCATTGATCTATGTGTAATATTTTCCAAACAAAACCAAGAATGCTTTTTGAATACTGATTCTGTTAGTACACAGAGTATGCTGTGCATGGAATTTTTTTAAAGGAAAAAAATAATGGCAGCATTATTAAAATTGAAAAAATTAAATTGAATTATATTGATTAAATTTGAAATTAAAACTAGTTGAATTGGGGCGCCTGGATAGCTCAGTAGGTTAATGTCTCTGCCTTTGGCTCAGGTCATGATCTCAGGGTCCTGGGATCAAACCCCGTATCAGGCTCTCTGCTCAGTAGGGAGTCTGCTTCCCTTCCTCTCTCTCTGTGCCTCTCTGCCTACTTGTGATCTCTGTCTGTCAAATAAATAAATAAAATCTTAAAAAAACCAGTTGAATTAAATTAAAATAGAAATTACAGTTGAAGTTATTAAAATTGAAATTTAAAAAATTAAAACTGAAAAAATAACAGTTTGTGATTATTTCCTTTTTTTAAAACTTTAAAAAAAATTATTTATTTATTTATTTGACAGAGAGAGAGAGAGAGAGAGAGAGATCACAAGTAGGCAGAGAGAGGCAGGCAGAGAGAGGGGAAGGGAAGCAGGCTCCCTGCTGAGCAGAGAGCCGGATGTGGGGCTCGATCCCAGGACTAGAGTCATGACCTGAGCTGAAGCCAGAGGCTTTAACCCACTGAGTCACCCAGGTGCCCCTGTGATCATTTCTAATGTAACATACATGACATATATGTTCGCATTCTGTGAAGTCTATTTAGGACATTTCATTAACTGTTAAGCTTTAGTTAATTTAAACTTACTTCAGATGAGTATTCGAAATTAAATGTGTTTGGAACTCTCTTCTTAGAAAGCAGGATTTTATTACGGAGATTTAAGTGTTTAAGTCTCTTGGAGGTTTAAAAATATATTTTTTTAAATATTTTATTTAAAAAATATTTTATTGGGGTGCCTGGGTGGCTCAGTGGGTTAAGCCGCTGCCTTCGGCTCAGGTCATGATCTCAGGGTCCTGGGATTGAGTCCCACATGGGGCTCTCTGCTCAGCAGAGAGCCTGCTTCCTCCTCTCTCTCTCTGCTTGCCTCTCTGCCTGCTTGTGATCTCTCTCTCAAAGAAATAAATAAAATCTTTAAAAAAAAATAAAAAATATTTTATTTAAAAAACATTTTATTTTGAAACTAATATTATATAATATGTTGACTAAGTAGAATTATTTTTTTCAAGGTTTTATTTATTTATTTGGCAGAGAGAGGCAATGAGAGAGGGAACACAAGCATGGGGAGTGGGAGAGGGAGAAGTAGGCTTCCCACCAAGCAGGGCGTCCGATGTGGGGCTTGATCCTAGAACCCTGGGATCATGATCAGAGACGAAGGAAGACACATAACGACTGAATCACCCAGGTGCCCCAACTAAGTGGAATTTAAAACCTTTAAACTAAAAAAAGTTTTATTTCTATACTTTTAAAGATTTTTATTAAAGATTTATATACTTATTTTAGAGAGAGAGAGAGAATATGCACGTGCTTGAGCAGGATGGGGGCAGAGGGAAAGAATCTGACTCTCCATGGAGCACAGAGTCTGACTCAGGGCTTCATCTCACAGCCCAGAGATCATGACCTGAGATGAACTTAAAAGTCTGACACTCAGCTGACTGAGCCACTCAGGCACCCCTAAAGATTTTATTTTTATGTAACCTTTATACCCAGCATGGGGCTCAGACTCACAGCAATCAATAGTTTCATTCTCTACGGATTGAGCCAGGCAGGTTTCCCTTAGTGCTCTGTATTATAATACCAGTTATTCTCAAAGCAGATATTCTCTAAGATGCCAGAGTGTTCAGTTTACTTGGATAGTATGCCTTAATGTATTAAAAGTAACAGTCTAAGATAAGGAAGCAACAGGTTAATAAAACCATGATTCATAGTTCTAACATTTTCATATGGTTATCATTTACTTTACAGTGAAAAAAGTATCAATGTTTAAGTGAAACATCTGTGTGACCAAACACATACAGAAATTCAAATTTCAGAAAACTAAAGTTTGATTTTATAAGTAATCAGAAAAATTCAGTTTAACTCACAAGAACTTTTTTTGCCTTCAGGTAATTGACTAAAATTAAAAAACTTGTATTACAAATCTGTTAATACTATATACATCCATCAGTGTAGAGGGAATACAAATTGGTAAAGACTTTCTAGAAAATGTCTTTCTAGAAAGTTAGATAGTACATATAAAGAACCCCGATGAATTTTATAGCAGTGATTCTAAACCCTGTTGGACTCAATTTTTTCCCTTTTTCTAAGTAGGCTCCACGCTGGCATGGAGCCCATTGCAGGGCTTAAACTCACAACCCTGAGATCAAGAGTTGGGCATTTAACCTACTGAGCCACCCAGGCGCCCCTCACATCCCTTTTTTGTAGCATGTTATGTAATACTTGTACTGTATTGAAATAGAATTTACAGTTAATATAATCTACCTACATATGTTACAAGAAAAATATAATTCTTTAATTATATTAAAAATATAATGCAATATAAAGGAAGGTCATTTGTGATAAAAATTGGTATGCATTTCATTATGTAAATACACAGGTACAGCTGTAGAAGCCCAGGGGTGCCTGGGTGGCTCAGTGGGTTGGGCCTCTGCCTTCAGCTCAGGTCGTGATCTCAGGGTCCTGGGTCCTGGGATCTCAGGGTCCATCGGGCTCTCTGCTCAGTGGGGTGCCTGCTTCCCCCTCTCTCTCTGCCTGCCTCTCTGCTTCCTTGTGATCTCTGTCTGTCAAATAAATAAATAAAATCTTAAAAAAAAAAAAAATAACAGCAAAATCTGTAGAAGCCCAAAGTCAGGTGCTTACATCTGTGCTTGAATCACTGTGAATGCATTGACTACGAGTAAACACTGAAATAGTGATATTGATTTGAGAACTTTAATTCCATAAGTAGTAATTATAGGTGCTGCTTTTGAGCCTATATTGTGGCTTAGAAAATTACAAACTAAATGAAAAATCCTTAACTATGGTTGCATAGTTTTTATTCATAAACAGTATGAAAAGTCATTAAGCACCTCTTCCTCAGGAACCATGATGGATTTGCCAGGGGTTTTGGCCTTTATAAAGCAAAATTTTTACTCTTATGCATACGTGGTAGGAATTGCTCTGTCATATTGTATGTTACTGATACTGTGCAGTGCCCAGTATTGTAAGGTGATGGAGGAATCTTTCAGCAGCTCATTTTGCTTTCTCTCTGAGCATTAGCATTAACTTTATCATGGTTTTGGAACCTTTTTAGTAGTTGGGGAAATTGGTTTTCTATAAGAAATATATAAAGGTGTTTTGCTCCTCTACTTCTGATTGCTTCATTGAACTGTTTTTGAGCCATTTACCCTCATGAATAATACCACATGATAGTAAAAAATATTTAACAAAAATAAATTGCTGTAACAATGAAAGTAAAAATATATTTGCTAAGTCTGGAAGCATCATTTCAACTGTTAGCCAAGAGAAATTAATCATTACAGCTCTGCTAACCCAGAATTGTTTTGTGTGTTTTCTGTACAAACTGTGATTATATTTGGGAAATTATGTGAGCCAACCACCTGGTAGGTCACTAGAAGACCACCTTTTGAGGAACTTTGTTCTAATTCCTTTCACACCAGGCATTCAGGGTCATTGTTGTATGCTGTGGAAAGGAGTCATGGCTGTTCTCTCCTTGGAAAGAAACAATTATTATTGTAAATTAATATTAGTCATCGATTATTGTGTGCTTTTTATTTTTTATTTTTATTTTTAAAATTTTTAAAAAAAGATTTATTTATTTAAAAGATTTTATTTATTTATTTGATACCCAGAGAGAGATCACAAGTAGGCAGAGAGGCAGGCAGGGGAGGTGGGGAGGCAGGGTCCCTGCTGAGTAGAGAGCCTGATGTGGGATTCGATCCCAGGACCCGGGGATCATGACCTGAGCTGAAGGCAGAGGCTTAACCCACTGAGCCACCCAGGCACCCCAAAAGATTTATTTATTAAGAGAGAGAGAAAGGGAGAGGGTGAGCAAGCTTTCCCTTGCTTGTGGAGGGGCAGAAGGAGAGAATCTTTTGGGCAGGCTCGACGCTGAGCACAGAGCCAGATCATGACCCAAGCTGAAACCAAGAGTCAGATGCTTAACCAGCTGAGCCACCCAGGTGCCCATGAGTGCTTTTTATATATAAAGTACTATGCAGTGTGCTTTTGTGTATACACTATTTTATTTAAAACTTACACCAACTCTGCAAAGTAGAAATTACTTACTCCTATTTATAAATTAGGAAACTGAAGGTCAGAGAGGGAAGTAAATTATCAGGGTTATACCCTCCAAGTTGTACAACATAATGTGTAGGTGAAACTGTATTATGAAAAGAACTTCTTGGTGTTTCATTAATAAAATCTCTGGATCTGGTTCAATATTGATGCGCCAGATACTCGATTAAAGAGAATCATAAAATTCAATGTTAAATACTTGATTACTTTTATACATTAGATCTTACAGTAACCTTTCAGAGTTAAGTAGCATTTACATAGTGGATAATTTTATCTGAGATGATTGCTCTATTGAATTTGAATATTTTGGAGCTTCTCTTTTAAGACCCAAAGACAGTAGTGATCTATTTTTTGGGAGTGGGGAACTTTAGTAACTATATATGTTTCATTTAAATTTGTGCTATTTTAAGTGTTGGCTGTGTTTTCCTCTTTAGGATGTGTACCATGATGGGAACTACCTGTCTGTGCATTAGAGATTGCTTGTTGGGAAGTTGTTTAAGAGAGAAATTTCCTTAAGCAAGACCGCAGTTTTGTCTGTGCCTATGTTAGCCACTGAAATAATTTTGGTATATTAAGTATATGTGTTGTGGTTTTAAAAAATTGCTCTGTTGTCATGGACATTGAAATAAATCTGACTTATAATGAGAAAACTTGTTCTATAGAGACACACTAAATATTTATTTTTGTATTTTTTTAATTTTTAAAAACGATTTTATTTATTTATTTAACAGAGATCACAAGTAGGCAGAGAGAGGGGGGAGAAGCAGGCTCTCCGCTGAGCAGAGAGCCCGATGTGGGGCTGGATTCCAGGACCCTGAGATCATGACCTGAGCCGAAGGCAGAGGCTTAACCCACTAAGCCACCCAGACGCCCCAAACACACTAAATATTTATAAATGTATTTTGTTTATATTGAGGTTAAGTACTAAGAATATAAATCTGTAGTTTAATTAATTAAAAGTAGGCTCCATGTTCAGTGTGGGACTTGAACTAACAACCCTGATATCAAGAGTCACATGGTTCTCTGACTGAGCCAGCCAGGGGCCCCATCTCTGGAGGTATCTTTTACATAGACTTACGATGATTCCAGTCTTTACAAAACAAGTTCTACTCTGTTCATATTTTCAGTGCGTAGTATAATGCTTCTCTGTAAACAAATCAGTTGAGGCTGATTTGTTGTTTTTGAACAATGTGGATAGCAGAACTGAGGCCCATATGAATCAAGATCCCATCTTTTACTTGGTGTCTGATTGAAACCTGAATATTTGAGATGGCAAAGATAGTAATCTTCAAATGTGTACAGCCCCTTTCAGTGCTGATTTTTTTTTTTAAAGATTTCATTTATTTATTTGAGAGATAGTATGAGTAAGATGAGAGAGCACACAAGCAGGGGCAGAGGGAGAGGAAGAGGGAGAAGCAGGAACCCCTGCTGAGTGGGTAGCCCAACTTGAGGCTCAATCTTAGAACCTGGGGACTATGATCTGAGCCAGAGAGAGATGCTTAACCGACTGAGCCACCCAGGTAGCCCAGTGCTAATTTTTTTTATGAACATTCACTTATCTTCTAACTATATCATATAATAAGACAGAAATTAATATTAGGTAAATACTATTGCATTTAATTTTTGTTTTAAGATTTAAAAAAATTTGGGGGGCACCTGGGTAGCTCAGTGGGTTAAAGCCTCTGCCTTCGGCTCAGGTTGTGATCCCAGGGTCCTGGGATTGAGCCCCAACATCAGGCTCTCTGCTCCGCAGGGAGCTGCTTCCTCCTATCTCTCTGCCTGCCTCTCTGCTTACTTGTGACCTCTGTCTGTCAAATAAAAAAATTAATAAATCTTTAAAAAAAAGTTTTAAAAGATTTAATAATTTTTTAAAGTTATTTCCACACCCAGTGTGGGCCTCGAACTCAAAACACTGAGATCAAGAGTCCCATGCTTCACCAAGAGAGCTAGCCAGGCACCCCTGTTGGATTTAATTTTTTTAAAAATTGTCTTTCAGTCTCTCAAAATCTCTTCCATAATT
>NC_081558.1:95017515-95050515 GCF_022355385.1 Mustela nigripes
CGCCTGCCTTCTGCTCAGGTCATGATCCCAGCGTCCTGGAATCCAGCCCCACATTGGGCTCCCTGCTTGGCTAGAAGCCTGCTTCTCCCTCTCCCACTCCCCCTCCTTATATTTCCTCTCTCAGTGTCTGTCTATGTCAAGTAAATAAATAAAATCTTTAAAAAAAAAAAGGTAAATATGAACATCTTCATAGATAATCACTTTTTTAAAAAATTGAAGTAGAGTTGACATACGATATTATATTACTTTCAGGTTTACAAACTATGATTCAGCAGTTACATACATTATGAAATGTTTACCATGATATGTATAGTTACTGTCTATCACCACACCAAGTTATTCCAATATTATTGACTGTATTCTCACTGCTGTACTTTACATCTCCATGATTTATATATTTCATAACCGGTATTTTGATATTTTAATCCCCTTCATCTATTACACCTTTCCCCCCACCAGTTTGTTCTTTGTATTTATTATTTTTTGTTTTTATTTTTGCTTTTTAGATTCTACATATAAGTGAGATCATGTGATGTTTGTCTTTTTCTGACTTATTGACTTAGCATAAGGCTAGGTTTTGATATATACTTATTTTTCTTTGATATAAATGGCATTGTTTTCTTTCTTTGCTAGTATATGGAAACAACAGGTTTTTGTATATTAATTTTGTATTCTGCAACTTTGTGGAATCATTAGGGTTTTTTTTTATATATAGTATCATGTCTTATGCAAATAGTGACAATTTTACTTTTTCTTTAACAATTTGGATACTTTTTCTTTTTGTCTGATTGCTGTGACTGGGTCTTCTAATACAGTATGTTGAATAAAGGTGGTGAGAGTAGACATTTTTGTCTTGTTCCTGATCTTAGAGCAATAGCTTTCAGCTTTTCACCATAAGTATGATGTTAGCCATGGGTTTATCATATATGGCTTTATTATGTTGAAGTATATTTTCTCTGTTCCCACCTTTTTGAGAGTTTTTATGATGAACAAATTTGGAATTTGTCAAATGCTGTTTTGGCGTCTTCTGAGATGATTAGATGATTTTATCTTTCAGTTTGGTATATCATTTTGATTGATTTATGGATGATGAGCCATCTTTGCATCTCTGGAATATTTCCTACGTGATTGTGGTGAATGAACCTTTTAATGTCTTGTTGAATTTGCATTGCTAATATTTTGTTGAAGATTTTTACACCTGTGTTCATTGGGGATACTAGTATGTTTGTTTGTTTGTTTGTTTTTGGTAGTGTTTGTTTGATTTTGGTATCAGAGTAATGCTGGCCTTGTAGAATGAATTTGGAAGCATTCCTTTTTCCTTTTTTTGGATGAGTTAAAAAAGAATTGAGGGGTGCCTAGATGGCTCAGTTGGTTAAGTTTCTGACTTTTTTTTTTTGTTTTTAAAGATTTTATTTATTTATTCAACAGACAGAGATCACAAATAGGCAGAAAGGTAGGCAGAGAGAGAGGGAAGCAGGATCCCTGCCGAGCAGAGAGCCTGATGCGGGGCTCGATCCCAGGACCCGGAGACCACGACCTGAGCCGAAGGCAGAGGCCCAACCCACTGAGCCACCCAGGTGCCCCTCCGACTCTTTTTTTTTTTTTTTTTAAGATTTTATTTATTTGATTTGATTTATAGATTTTATTTTATTTGAAAGACAGAGATCACAAGTAGGTAGACAAGCAGGCAGAGAGAGAGAGGAAGAAGCAAGCTCCCTGCTGAACAGAGAGCCTGATATGGGGCTCGATCCCAGGATCCTGGGATCATGACCGGAGCAGAAGGCAGAGGCTTTAACCCACTGAGCCACCCAGGCTCCCCTAAGTTTCTGACTCTTAATTTGGCCTCAGTTCATGATCTCAGGGTTGTGCAGTTGGGCCCATGCTCAATGCAGAGTCTGCTTGAGATTCTCTCCCTCTGCCTGTTCTTCTTTCCTCACTTCCATGCTTGTAGCACACGCTTTCTCTATCAAATACATAAATAAAAGAAATCTTTAGAAAAAAGGAAAATGATTGATATTCATTTCTTTTTTTCTCCCCAGCTAGAGAGGGAGAGCAGGGTGGGCAGAGGGGAAGAAAGAGAATCTTAAGCAGGCTCTATGCCCAGCAAGGAGCCTTTGGCCGGGCTCTATCTCAGGACCCTGAGATCATGACCCTAGCCAAAATCAGGAGTTGGATGCTTAACTGAAAGAGCCATTCAGGCACCCTGATACCTGATACCTCATTCTTCTTTGAATGTTTGGTGGAATTCAGCAATGCAGCCATCTGGTTCTAGACTTTTTTTATTTTTTAAGATTTTATTTATTTATCTGACACACACAGAGTGAGAGAACACCAGTGGAGGAACGGCAGGGGGGAGAGGGAGAAGCAGGCTCCCTGCTGAGCAGGGAGCCGTGTGGGGGGGGGGGGGGGGGGGGGGGGGGGGGGGGGGGGGGTGTGGCTACTCTTGACCTAAGCTGAAGGCCAACGTTTACTTGACTTAGCCACCCACCGGCCCCTAGACTTTTTTTTTTGGTGCAAGTTTTTTTAAATTACTGATTCAATTTCATTACTGGTTATCACTCTATTTAGAGTATCCGCTTTTTTTCTGATTAAGCCTTAGAAGATTGTATGTTTCTAGGAGTTTTATCTGTTTCTTTTGGTTTTCCAGTTTGTTGCCATATAATTTTTTATAGTAGTCTCTTAAAAATCTTTTGTATTTCTGTGGTGTCAATTGTAACTTCTCTTTCATTTCTGATTTTTAGTCTTCTCTCTTAAGAAGTCTTGCAGATTCTCACTTAATTTTGTTTATGTAAATGCGTTTTTTGTGCGTTGTACTATTACTTACAAATATGGGTTAATACTATATGTGTTCCCTTGTAAGTTGGTATTTTATTTATTTTTTCTAAATTATTTTCATTAACATTTAATGTGTTATTTGTGCCAGAGGTGCAGGTCTTTGAATCATCAGTCCTACACATTTCACAGCACTCACCATAGCCCATACTCCCCAATGTCCATAACCCAACCACTCTATCCATACCCCTCCACCCCCCAGCAACTCTCAGTTTGTTTTGTGAGATTAAGTCTCCTATGGTTTGTCTCCCTCCTGATCCCATCTTGTAAGTTGGTATTTAAAAACAAACAAACAAACAAACAAAAACCTTAATATATCTTGGACAACTTTCCATGTTACTGTGTATTTTTATTTTAGTTTTACAGATTTGTAATATTTTATAGTTGATTTAGCCAGTCCTTCATTGCTAAACATTTGGCTTGTTCCTATTTTTTTGAGTTTTATAGAGAGTGCTGCAGTGAGTATCCTTGTAGATGTATCTTTGTACACTTGAACAAGTTTTTCTGTTCCAGAAAGTGTCTTATTTTTTTCCTGCAGATGTTATGGAAGCAAGTTCACAATTACCCAATGTTTAACCTCCTTATGGAAATTGACTCCTATATGTTTGCATGTGTGAATCAAACTGCTGTATATGAGGAGCTTGAAGATGAAACAAGAAGACTCTGTGATGTCAGACCTTTTCTTCCAGTTCTCAAATTAGTGACAAGAAGTTGTGACCCAGGGGAAAAATTAGACTCAAAAATTGGAGTCCTTATAGGAAAAGGTAACTTAAAAACTTACTGGTATGAATTCTTTACATATTTATGGTTTATGTATAAACATGTAAGTATGATCAAAGACGTTGCTTTGTAGAGTGTGGCTCAAAGACCAATACTTACTTGTAAATTTATAACTAGTCTGAGATAAGGTGCATGTAACAATTGAGAGTAAATGTTTATAAATTCCTGTAGCAATGTGATAACCCCTGGGACACTATGGTAATATGTTTTGTGTATCTTTTTTAGCAACTTATTTTTATTAGCCAGAGTATATGTCCTTTTTGGCAGATTGGAAAGGAAAAAGTTCTCCCTTTGTCTCAGATAGTTTGAGAAGCCCTTTTCTAAGAGATACATCCTCCATTTCTTTTGAACTTCCTCTACACTATAAACTATACACTATACACAATACACACAACTTCCTCTACACTATACACACTATTTATATAAAATTCTGTATATCAAGACTTTAAGCTAATTGAAAAGTTTCTGTCAATAACCCATATTACTGACAAATTTTACTCCTTAACTAAAATTATCTTTAAGTAGAGATACTTTTGTAGGGAGTCAGGATATGTTATGTCTACGTTATTCTTTGCAAATTAATTCCAGGGAGAATCATGAGTAACAAAATGTGGTAGAGTATCTTTTGCTATAATAATGTTAGGTATCACATGGGCCAGTGGTATATCAATATCCTGCTTTAGACAAGATACTAGAATCAAGTACTGTGAGAGGTTTACTGCAGAGGAGGCTTGAAGTTTATTTATTTTGCAGTAGCAGTTTTGTGTTGTTGTTTTCAGTTTTATTTTTTAAGAGACTTGAAATTGAACTAAAAAACCAATCTACCCACTGGAGGCTTTTGGATTTGGATTAGCCTCTTGTATTGACTAAATTCACTCTTAAAAGATAATATGGTACCATCCCATTTAATATTATAAGTGTCTTCAAGATAACCTAGTATCATCCCTTCTAAGAACCATGTCCTAAAGACTGCATTCTTTGATCTTGACCTATAGTGATTCAGACTAACTAATGATTACAAGTGTAGGGCTACATTCTTCCCTCTGAGTGCTTAGAAGAAGAACAGAACTTCGTTGAATTACTGAATGACAGCCTATGTGTATTTCTTTCTCTTTTTTCTATGTATTTCTTTCTCTTTTCTTTCTTTCTTTTTCCTTTACTTTTTTTTTTTCAAGTAGGCTCCATGCTGGGCCTACGAGTACCAGGCTTGAATTCAACAACACGGAGATCAAGATCTGAGCAGAGATCAAGAGTCAGATTGCTCACTGACTGGGCCAACCAAGTACCCAGACAGTATAATACTTAAAAAGGTTTGATTACTTCAGAGGAGAGCTAGTTCAGTTTAGGAAATAATTTATTGTTTCTTCAATAAGTTTGTAATTATTTACCATATAGGATTCATCCACCCACCCAACCATCCATCACTCCTTCCTTCCTTCCTTCCTCCCCATCCCCCGCCTCTTATTTTTTTATTTTTAAGTAATCTCCACACCCTGTGTGGGGCTTGAACTCACAACTCTGAGATCAAGAGTCACATGCTCCACTGACTGAGCCATCCAGGAGACCCCACAATTTTCTTATATATTAATGGCCTCATTAGAAAGCACTCCTTTCCATTTGCTAGGGCTCCAAAGATTTTTTCATAAACTTTAAATTCTCCATGACAAAAAGTCTCCTTTGTTTGAATTGAAGAATATATGGGAAAGTAAAAAATAATAATGACTTACAGTGTTATTGAAGACAAGAATATCCACTGATAATATTGAGATATAGTTCTTTCCAAGTGGCTTTTTGTGTATGTGTCTGTGTGTATGAAATATATAGCTTTTAGGTTTCCCTGCTGATGGAAGGAAGTAGACCAGAACCATATTGATTGTTAAGGATTAAATATTTGATAACCCAAAAGATTAGCATCACAGAGAGAGCTAACTTTTGTCAAGATATAGATATCTTTCTGAGTTGTATCATGTTTTCAAAATTTAGATCACTACACTATCTTCTAGTTGAGATCTTCAAAAAATATGGGCTCATTAGCCACTGTTATTTCTACATGAGCGTGGCAGATTTAGCAAATAAAAATATACTAGATGCAAATATTACATGGGATATACTCAATGATGAAAATCATTCATGGTTTATCTAATTCAAATAGAATTGGGCATGCTGTTTTTTTGCCTTTGTTTTTATTTGGTAACCCTAACTTTACCTTGCCACAGTGCAGGGGTCATACGTATGTAATATATAAATTGAATTTTTCTTTCTATAAGCAGTGTGACCATATTTTGTTCTGTATCATAGGTTTATTATATGAAAACTTTTAATGAAGTGTGCCCTGCAGTTTGAGTGATCAAGATGCAAACTCTGTTTTATATTAAACTGAACAGCTTATGGGTCACCTGGGTGGCTCAGTTGGTTAAGCATCTGCCTTCAGCTCAAGTCATGATACCAGGGTTCTGGGGTCAAACTCCATGTTGGTTCTGTGTTTGGTGGGGAGCCTACTTCTCCCTCTCCCACTGCCCTCTCCATGCTTGTGCTTGCTCTCTCTCTCTGTCAAATAAATAAATAAAATCTTAAAAGAAATAAAATGAACAGTTTATAAATGCTTAACAATAAACTGTACTTGAGATTTTCAGCATATCTAGAAAACCTGATGTTAATGATCATATACACAGATTCAGGTGTTAATGTGCATTTAGGAAGTTGAGTAAGTCTGTTTTAATATTTTGGAGTGAATTTTCACTTTAAGTACCTAAGAAGTCCGTTTTCGCAGTTGCTAATTTGTATGTGATGACTATAACTGGGGCTTGGTGAGGTCATGCCTCCTGGTAAAACAATAAACAATTATTTCAGTTTAACTTCAGGAACGAGTTTGCTGCCTTCTCCTCCCCAAAGAAAACAATGGAAACTTTACAGATGTTATTGCCCTGGTGGGTCTAAAAATACCTTTTCCTGCATGATGATTTATCACATTTTATTTTCTAATGTTTATTATAAATAATTATTTACAGAATTTCTATTTGTCTTCTGATTATGCTCTGTAGTGAAGGTCACCCCTTCAAATGCCCATTAAATCTTGATCAGAGGATTTTGTCAGCATCCTGAAAAAAATATTTTGAAAACTCCCTTATTTTTTCCCTGACCTATCTTAAGTTGTGATATATTTTAAAGTGACTGCAGGATTTTAACAATATCTTTAATGTGAAGAAAATATTCAGCAATACCTTTTTTCTTTTAAGATTTTATTTATGTGGTAGAGAGCGAGTGAGCACGCGTGTGTTGCACTATCAAGGGAAGTGACGGGCAAAGGAAGCAGGCTCCCTCTTGGGAGCCAGACATGGGGCTCAATCCCAGATCCCGGGACCCCGGGATCATGACCTGAGCCAAAGGCAGATAGGAAACCAACTGAGCCACCCAGGTGCCCCCACTCAGTGCTTTTTTTATGTGAAAAAATTACATTTGGGACACCTGGGTGCTCAGTCGGTTAAACATCTCACTGTTGATCTCAGCTCAGGTCTTGAACTCAGGGTTGTGAGTTCAAGCCCTGAATTGGACTCCATGCCGGGTAGGATGCCTATTTTATTTTATTTTATTTTTTATTTTTTATTTTTTTAAAAGATTATTTATTTATTTATTTGACAGAGAGAGAGAGAGAGATCACAAGTAGGCAGAGAGGCAGGCAGAGAGAGAGAGAGGAGGAAGCAGGCTCCCTGCTGAGCAGAGAGCCCGATGCGGGACCGGATCCCAGGACCCTGAGATCATGACCTGAGCCGAAGGCAGCGGCTCCACCCACTGAGCCACCCAGGCGCCCCTAGAATGCCTATTTTAAAAAAAAATTATACTTGACTGTAAATGATAAAATATTCTTATCTTGAAATTTAAGGCTTGCTATCAAATTTTCTTACCAGAAGACATGTAGAAATTAAGTTTAAAATTAAATTACTTACCTAATTGTTACATTTATTTATATTTAAAGTAATCTTTATATCCATTCTGGGGCTTGAACTCACAACCTGGAGATTAAGAGTTGCATGCTCTTCCGACTGAACTAACTAGGCACCCCGCTAATTTCTTATTTTTTGGCAAAGTGTCTATTTTTTTAAAAGATTTTATTTATTTATTTATTTGAGAGACAGAGATCACAAGCAGGCAGAGAGACAAGCAGAGAGAGAGGGGGAAACAGGCTCCCCGTGGAGCAAAGAGCTCGATGTGGGGCTCGACCCCAGGACCCTGGGACCATGACCCGAGCTGAAGTCAGAGGCTTTAACCCACTGAGCTACCTAGGTGCCCCAAAGTGTCTATTTTTAAGAACTCTTTGTAGTGGTTTCTAAATTCAAGTTTTATTTTTCATTTATTTTTTAAAAGGAGATTCTCAGATTGGAATTCAGTGAGTCTGTGATGAATTAAAGAAATCTATACTCTTCAGTTGGTTCTAACAGTTATGTGAGCAGAGTTCCTTATTTACAATATATTGAAAAAATTACCAAAGTAGTAGCAATTGCAGTTCAACAGTAGCAGTGAGCTTGGGTCTTTGCTTGGAGCTGACAATGCTGTGGAAAATGTGGATCAGTGAATAGACAATTAGAATACAGTGTGTAAACTGCTATAAGTCAAAGAGGTAAAATCAGCTGAGTGAGAGAGGGTTGGCCTTATAGAAGACACACAACTAAACTGAGCCTTCAGTGCTGATGAGGAGTTGAGCCAGGTAAGGAGGAATTAGAAGGATAATTGAATGGGAAGGGCACGTATGAAGAATGGCCTATTCACGGAATAAAAGTAATTGATTATGGTTTGTGTAAAGGGATAGCTAGGACAAATAGGAAGATGAGAGAGGCAACCAGCTTCAGAGTATGTGGAGCCATTCAGGTCATATGAAAAATTAGAGACTGATTCCTAAAAGCAATTGGGAAATCAAAAGGATTTAAATGGTGGAGTAATATGATCAGATTATATTTATAAAGATGATTCACATTGTAAAATAGAGAATGAATCAGATTAAGACTGGGAATAGAGAAGTTAGTGAAAACTGATGTGGTAACCTAAGGGAGGGTTGGTGATGGCCAGGGTTAAATTAATGACTGCAGGAACTAGAAGAGTAGACAGAGTTGAGGAACATTTAGAAAGTGGATTAGACATGACTTTTAGTAGATAAAGGGAGATAAAGAGTTTGATTTTTGTTAGATGTATTAGGTACTCATTTTTCTTTTCTTACCTGTAATACCTATGTTTGTGGGTAGAAGTAGTTTCAGCGGTGCTGGGGAAAAATCTCCAAAGTGCCTCAGCTAGTTTGTCTTAAGTTACACTTCCTTCATAGCTGATTTAGAGTGTGTATTTCCATTCCAGATCTAAACTCTCCAGGAAGTCACAGTGTACCCTCAGGATTTTAACTTTGCTGCATTATGCAACTTAAACATTTTTATTTTTCTGTATTTAATGCCACAATTGATTCTAATATTTATTTAGTAAAGATTTTTATTTGGGGGAGAGGGGCAGAGCAAGATGGAGAAAGAGTTTTTATTTTCCTTTAAAGTTTTTTTTTTTTTTAAAGATTTTATTTATTTATTTGAGAGAGAGAGCATGAGAGGGGAGAAGGTCAGAGGGAGAAGCAGACTCCCTGCAGAGCTGGGAGCCCGATGTGGGACCCGATCCCAGGATTCCAAGATCATGACCTGAGCCGAAGGCAGTGGCCTAACCCACTGAGCCACCCAGGCATCCTTCTTTAAAGGTGTTTTAATTCATTTGGGATAGAGAGAGAGGGAGAGAGAGAACAAGCACAAGCTAGGGGAGAGGCAGAGGGAGGAGAAGCAGACTCCCCACTGAACTGGGAGCTGACATAGGGCTCAATCCCAGGACCTGGGGATCATGACCCAAGCCGAAGGCAGATACTTAACCATCTGAGCTACCCAGGCACCCCAGGGAGAAAGAGTCTTGAGCAGACTCTGTGCTGAGTACAGAGACAGACGTAGGGCGCGATCCCACGACCCTGAGATCATGACCTCAGCCAAAACCAAGCATTGGACGCTTGGCCGACTGAGCCCCCCAGGAACACCTACACAGCACTTTAGAAGAATGAGATAGAGCTGGCACTGAAAAGTCTCCTCAATACATGCACAGGATTGATGTAATTTGGGGCTGTTGCTGGGATTTAGAGCCCACAGCCAAGAAAGAATTCTTGAGACGTCTTCGGTGCAAAAAGGTGGTTTTATTAAAGAATGGGGACAGGACGTGTGGGCAGAAAGCTGCACTGGGGTCATGAGGCGTGGCCAGTCTGAGTAATCTTTAAATTAAAGTGTTTGCCAATCTCACCATTAATTTTTTTTTAATATTTCATTTATTTATTTGTCAGGGAGAGGGAGAGAGAGAGAGAGCACACAAGCAGGCAGAGAGGCTGGCAGAGGCAGAGAGAGAAGCAGGCTCCCTGCCGAGCAAGGAGCCCATGTGGGACTGGATCCCAGGACTCTGGGATCATGACCCGAGCCGAAGGCAGCTGCTTAACCCACTGAGCCACCCAGGCGGTGGTGAGCCACCTCACCATTAATTTTTATATATAATGTACATATAAACATTTCTGCATGTTCATTTATTATAGATTTCAGAGATTATTTTTTATTTTATTAAAAAAATTTTTAAAAATTTGACAACAGAGATAGATCACAAGTAGGCAGAGGCAGAGCAGGAGGCAGAGAGAGAGCCTGATGCAGGGCTTGATCCCAGGACCCTGAGGTTCATGACCTGAGCTGAAGGCAGAGGCTTAACCCACTGAGCCACCCAGGCATCCCAAAAATTATTTATTAAGATAATGATAAGTTTAAGAAAACGTTGCTATATTTAGTTGTTTTGATGGTAGGAGTGGTCATAATTAAGTACAACAAAGAATAATTTTATGAGATTTTTTATTAATTGATACACTGTAACTGTTGTTAAAATCATAGTGAATTGAAAGTTTAATCTATAAAATTTAAATTTACTGAGTTTTAAGTAATAGCTTGTTAAAGTTAATAAAAAGTAATAGTAATAATATTAATATAATAATTACATTATTTATTATATATAAATAATACTTATATATTATATATTAATTATATCAATTATATTATATATAATTATATAGCTATATATAATTATATATTGTATAATTAATATTATATTAATTATATATAATATAATATAATAATAATAATATTACTATTTAAAGTAATAGCTTGTTAAAGTTAAGTAATAGCTTGTATTTTAAGTTCATTAACTGAAAAGTTTTCAGATTCTTAGGTTTTCTCAGATATAGTAAATGTGACTTACTTGGTTTGTAAAGAAAAACTGGATATTTTATATGTGTTTTTAAAGTGTGTACTATTTCAGTGATTGATTACCTTTATAAAACTCATACCAAATTGCATTTCTTTAACGGTTTCAAGTTTATCTTCTTTAGAAATCTAATTATGTTCATCTTCTGTACATGAAATTTGTTACTTTTTCTGGATGTTCTTTTGATCTTTCATCATATTTTCCTGCCCAGTTTTATTTGCGTGATAAAAACCAAATATCCAATATATTTGGTTGAATATATTTTGTATTTTCTTGTATTATTATTAGCTACTCAGAATGACACTTTAAAAAAATTTGTTTAGGTCTACATGAATTTGATGCACTGAAGGATCCCGAAGTGAATGAGTTCCGAATAAAAATGCGCAAATTCAGTGAGGAAAAGATTCAGTCGCTTGTGGGATTGTCTTGGATGGATTGGCTAAAGCAGACATACCCACCAGAACATGAACCATCGGTCCTTGAAAACTTAGAAGATAAACTTTATGGAGGAAAGCTCATTGTGGCTGTTCATTTTGAAAATTGTCAGGTAGTGTTATGTTATTTTAAGAAATACATTGTAAAAAATCTTTGATTTTTACCTGAATGCAACACCAGTCGTAGAGGAGATAGCTGGCAAATTTTATTAAAAAGAGCATTTTTAGATTTAAAGATGGAAATTTAGAATTACGTATAACAATCAAATGACACATCTTTTGCACGTATGATTTTTTGATACAGTGATATATTAGTCTAGATTGGGATTGGGAAACCAGTTTTTGAATGGTATGTATGTATGCATTTATTTTTTAGAAATCATTTTTATTTCACTTTATTTCTAAATTTTATTTAAAATCAATTAACCATATAGTATATTATTAGTTTCTGGTTTTTATTTTAAAAGGATGTTAAAAAACTCAAGGAATTTTTAAAAGATGGAAGGAGAAAGGAAGAGAGAGAGAATGGAGGGAAAGAAAGGGAGGAAGGAAGGGAGGGAAGGAGGGAGAAAGGAATGGGACACAGACTCATGGGTTGTCAGCAAAGCCTGGTTCTTCACAGAAAAAGATTGCCAGTCCCAGTCTAAATAATGTTCTTTAGTGTAGATATTTTATTTTCTTATTTGATTTTTCTGTTGCCTATGAAATGAAAGGTTTGATCAAATGATCTCTTTTTTCTCATATTCTTATATATGCATTTCATGGTGATATGGAAATGGGCATTATATTGGAGTATATTTAATCCATACCTGAACGGTGACAGCTATTTTACAAACCAGATTATGAGACTGCCTTTGTATCTAGTGTGGTCATTTTATCATCTAGGATCTGGATTTAGAATTAGGGTAGGCATTCAAGGGTATTTTGTGGTGTTCTTCAGTTACTGCAATAACAACGACATAAACCATTTCAGTAGCCATTCTGTATTGAGCACTTTACCATGCCAAGAACTATGAAAGATATATATTTTTTAAGTATATTCTCCACTTTCAAAACAACTATGGGGCGCCTGGGTAACTCAGTGGGTTAAGCCTCCGCCTTTGGCTCAGGTCATGATCTCAGGGTCCTGGGATCAGGCCCTACATCTGGGCTTTCTGCTCAGCAGGGAGCCAGCTCTCCCCACCCCCATCTCTCTGTCTGCCTTTCTGCCTACTTGTGATTGCTCTCTCTCTCTCTCTCTCAGTGTCAAATCAATCAATAAATAAAATCTTTAAAAAAAACTATAAAATGTTATCATCCCCATTTTACAATGAAGAAAATGAAAGGGAGAGTTTTTTTTTTCCCCTCCTCTTTTCTTTTCTTTCTCTCTCTCTCTCTTTCTCTGTTTCTTTGTTTCTTATTTCTTGTTTCTTTCTTTTGTGCCAGGTCTTATATCTTATAGCTGGTCTGTGGTAGTGACAGGATTTTATCCAGGTGTTTAGTTTTATTCAGTTCTGCCTCCTTTCCAACAATATGTTTCTAAATAATTGTAAAAACAAATACAAAAGAAGGAAAGAAAGAGCCGGCTGGCCTTCTGGCATTTTATGAAAGAGATTTATCTAGCTTTAAAGTTTTTTTTGTTGCTCTCTCCCGAGGTATGTTGAGACTAAAGTTCAGTTTAAATCAAGATTTGGATATTACAAAGTCTCACAATCAAATTTGAAATATGATTTAGGGAATTCTGCAGTGTTGGAAGAGGTGGAATGAAGAATTTTACCACTAAAAGGTGACTAGAATTCAACTTGAAAACACTGGCTCAGGGCAATTTGCCCTTCTAGGTCAGTCTGCATTTCAGTACATATGGGTCAGTTCTCTACTGGATATACATATTTTTCATGTAATCATCATTGTAACAAAGTATATGTGAAAATAAATGTTTTGAAATAAGAAGAAAAATGGGGATATTGTGAAATCTACTGGATTCCAAGCAATCATAGAATTTTTTCCCAAATTCTTTTATTTACTTCTAGTTTTTTAAAAAATTTATTTTAGGGGCATCTGGGTGGCTCAGCGGGTTAAGCCTCTGCCTTCGGTTCAGGTCATGATTTCAGGGTCTCTGGATTGAGCCATGCATTGGGCTCTCTGCTCAGCAAGGAGCCTGCCTCTGTGCCTGCCTCTCTGCCTACTTGTGATCTCTCTTTCTGTCATAAATAAATAAAATCTTAAAATAAATTTATTTTAATCACCTAGTTGTTAGCAAGAAAAGTGCACTCCTAATCCCTGTCCCATCCACCTACCATCCCATCCCAATCCTTTCACCCATCCACCTACACATCTCCACTCTGGCAACGATCAATTTGTTCTCTGTAAAGATTTCCTTTCTTGGTTTGTCTCTCTCTGTGGGTTTCTTTGAGTCTAAAATAAGTGTCGTATAGGCAGCAAATAGATGGGTCCTGTTTTTTTAATCCACTCTGTCACCTTATGTCTATCGATTAGAGTGTTTAGTCCATTTACATTCAGTGTAATCATATATGTATATATATGTATATTGCCATATTATTGTTACCTGCTTTGTGGTTGTTAATGAAGATTTTCTCTGACCCTTTCTTGTCTTTTATCTTTCATGGTTTTCTTATTTTCTTTAGTGATACAATTGGATTTCTTTCTCTTTTATTCTTTGCATATTTATTAGTGGTTTTTGATTTGTGTTGCCATTAGGTTTGTGTATAATCACTTCTGCATATGGCAGTCTATATTAAGTTAATGGTTATTTAGGTTTTAACCCATTTTTTACTACTCTCCTTCCCATGTTTTAGGTATGTGTTGTCATATTATATCTTTTCGTTTTGTGAGTTCCTTGACTGATATTTTGCAAAAATACTCATTACTGTTTTTGTGTTTCCTACCTTCATACTTTCACTTTTGGTCTTTCTTTTCAGCTGAAAGAGTCCTATGTTTAATATTGCTGGTTTAATGGTCATGAACTCCTTTAGTTTTTCTTTGTCTGATAAACTCTTTATCTCTCCTTTTATTTTTTTTTAAAAGATCTTTTAAAGATTATTTATTTGACAGAGAGAGAGAGTGAGAGCGAACTTACAAGTAGGAAGAGTGAGAGGGGGGAAGCAGGCTCCCAGCTGAGCAGATAACCTGATGTGGGGCTCAATCCCTGGACCCTGAGACCATGACCTGAGCTAAAGGCAGAGAGGCTTAACCCACTGAGCCACCCGGGCACCTCTTTATCTTTCTTTTTATTCTCAGTGATAGCCTTACTAGATAGAGTATTCTTTACTGCAGGTTTTTCCCATTCAGCACTTTAAACACATCATTCCACTCCTTTTGGCTTGCAAAGTTTCTGCTGAAAAATGGGCTCATAGCCTTATGGGGTTTCTTTCATATGTAACTTTCTTCTTTTGTCTATCTGCTCTTTTTTTTTTTTTTTTTTTTAAGATTTATTTATTTGATAGCAAGAGAGGAAACACAAGCAGGGGGAGTAGTAGAGGGAGAAGTGGGTTTCCCACTGAGCAGAGAGCCTGATGCAGGACTTGATCCCAGGGCCCTGGGATCATGACCTGAGCTAAAGGCAGACGCTTAACAACTGAGCAACCCAGATGCCCTGTCTTTCTGCTCTTAATATTTTTTATTTATTCCTTTATTTTGCCATTTTAATTGTAACATGTCATTGTGTGGGGCTGCTTTTGTTGATTTTGTTGGGGGCTCTCTGTGCATTCTTCATCTGGGTATGTTCCCTTCCCCAAAGTAGGGAAGTTTTCAGCTGTTATTTCTTCAAATGAATTCTCTATCCCTTTTCCCTGTCTTCTTCTGGGAGTCCTGTAATGTGAATGTTACTACTTTTGGTGTAAGTAATGTGTTCCCTAAGTCTGTTACTGTTTTGTACTTGTTTCCTAAGTACTTTTTTTCTCTTGTTCATCTTGATTACCTTCTGTTTACTCTGTCTCCTAGGCTATTAATTCGTTCCTCTGCTTCTTCCAGCCTGATGTTCATACCATCAAACATGTTTTTTATTTTATTTATTGAGCCTTTTAGCTCTACCATGTTTTTCTTATTCGCTGGCTAATGGTCTCACTGATGTCCTCTATTCTTTTCTAAAGTCCAGTTAAGTATCCTTAATGATCATTGCTTTAAATTCTCCATTAGGCATGTTATTTATATTTGTTTTGCTTATATCTCTGGTCTTGGTCTTGGTCTGTTCTTTCATTTGGGACAAATTCCTCTGTCTTCTCATTTTGTCTCTGTGCCTGTTTCTCCATGTGTTAAGAAAGTTAGCTACATCTTCTGTTCTTCTGAGTAATGGCCTTAAACAGAAGAGGTCCTGTAGTGCTCTACAGTGTAGTGTTCCCTGTTCCTCACAGCCTGGTGCTTCCAGTAGCATCTCTGTTGTGTGCTGAGTGTTTTCTGCTTTTGTGCCCTGGCTACTTTATCCTTCAGATCAGTATAGTACACAGAGGCTCTCTCTGCCTGTTGTGGGCAGTGTTTGGTCCCTGGCCTGAATGTGGTGTGTTTTAACTAGATGTGCTCTGGTCTACTTATGAAATGAGATCTGTTGCTGTTGCCACCAGAACCGAGGCCTCACAGAACTCCTGGGTCAGGAGATACGGTGCTGGTCAAGGGTTTGGGCTGGTCGTCTGGGTGTGGAAGCCTGCTGTGGTGGGACTGAGGCAAGTGTAACTGGGAAGGATGGATCCACAAGAGTGCGGGAGGCAGGGCTTGGTATATATAAGCAAGTTACATGTGAGTGCTAATGCTGTGTTCATTACCTCAGGTGGCTCTGTGTTTATGCTGAGGGATAGGGAAGGGAAGTGGTGCCTTGCAGTTCCTTTTTTTCCCCCATGAGGTTTCTCTGGGAGGGCTGCCTCTCTGGAACTCTTGCCACTGCTATGAGTTGAGCAAGTAGCTACTCCATTGTGCGTGTAGGCACCCTAAAGATCTCTGTTTTCATTCTGTATTTCCTTGGGCTGTTTGTTCCACCTTATTTCTAAGAGTAGCCCCCATGCCTCTGGACTTTTCCTGAGCCAAGCCACTGCCTTTAGAACTGCAGACTTTAAGCCCCACTGGCTGGTTGCAGGTAAATGGGACTCTCTTGCTTTTCTTGCTGGTTACTATGTGGACTCCTTTTCCCCAGGTGCTCCTCTGTGTTACAGTTTGTATCTTCTTCTTCTGTGCTGTAGCCGCTCCCTCTGTACTGCAAAAGCCATGATTTGTTTCTCTCCTAAGCTTCATCTTCGCAATTTCCTCCAGTGTGGTGGCTCTTCTATCTTTAGTTCTGGAGTTTTTTCTACCAGTCTTCAGATTCATTTCTGGAGTATTTAATGTAGGAGGATTTGATAGTTATCTGTTGTATTCATGGGACTGGGTGATCTTCTCTTCCTATTCTACTGTCATCTTCCCCTCCAACAGTCATAGACTTTAATGCTGAAAGTAGTTTGAAGATCATCTAGTTAGATTCTTTATATAATATAATCTTTTCACCATCCCTTATATAGTATAGTTTCTTTATATAATATAATCTTTATATATATAAAGATAATATAATCCTTATATAATATATAATCTTTATATTATATATACAATATATAATATAATCTTTATATAATATAATCTTTTCACCATCTCTTATATAGAGTAGTTTCTCTGACCAAATACATTCAGTACTTGGGGAAGTACTCGACCTTTAGAGTAGCATGTTTTCACTTTTGACAATCACATATTTAAATTTTAATATAAAATATATTTAAAAATTCAAACTAGCCTTTTAGACTTCTTCCCATGTGGTTGTCCTTTCTCATTTTGCATAAGTATCCATTCAGTCTACCCTTTATTATACGTGTCAAATATTCATATAGTTGAGATAGAGCTATCATAACTCCCCTTAGTTTACTATTCTTTTAGCCAAACAGTTCCCTGGGGATTAAACAAAAAGTTCCTATTTTGTATTGTATAGACTAGTAAAATTATTAAGTTATTAAATAAACTTGGAAAGCCACATAGAGTTTATCCTTCTTTGTTTAGGCAACTAAGTCCATTTTAAAAAACACAAATTTGGAGCCTAGCTGGCTCAGTTGGTAGAGCACGCAACTCTTGATCTCAGGGTTGTGAGTTCGAGCTCCACACTGGGTGTAGAAATTACTTACAAGTAAGATCTTGAAAACAAATAAATAAAACCCCAAATTCCTAATGTATTATCAGTACTATTTCATAAGCGGGTAAATACTTCACCAACAAAAAGTAAGAATGATGATTTCAGAATAAAGAATGGTTAGCTTACTGATCCCTCATACATGCATTTTTTTGCCCTTCCAACTTCTATATAAAATAATAATTTTGCCATTTTGTCATTACTGTTAATGACCAACATTAGGGAGCAGTATGTAGGAACACTAAACATGAGATGAAGTATAACAAAATACTCGTATAGGTTAAAAATGGTTTTACAGGATAGATAGGGAGCAATATAGACAGTAGTTTCTGTGAAAAAGATGAAGTTTTTGATGACCATATCTTCAGTATCATCCAGTTTAGAGCAGGGCTCTTGAGAAGCAAGATAAATAAAATCATGGAACTGTCATGTTTCTGTTTTAAAGAACATTAGTTCCCAGCAGCCACACCATGGCATTATTTTTAATTCCAATAGTCATAATTTGTTAAGGATACCAATAAACCTGAGCATCACTTTCAAACCTGTGTTTTTTTTAAACCTCAGCCAGCATAAGTTATATGAAATAATTGCATCAATTAAGGGAGAAGGGCATGTGGCATTTGAAATAGTCTCCTGTGTGTTAGGGAACAGGGCGGGTTGTGGAGAAGGTAGAAGGAGGTAGAGACTATATGGGGGGAATTTCAGAGAATGTATCAGAAGCATGGGCAGAAATATGAGAAACAATGAAGCACAAAGCGTAAAACTATCAAGAATAACTTCTTCACCTGTGTAGACATTATCTGAATAAGCACAGATGTCATGATACCGATGTAGTCACAAATGAACTGTATCCTTTCCTTCTAAACAGGAGTTTCTGTTCCGTCCTTATGCCCAGTATCTTCATTGGGTAGTCTCTCATGTAGCTGACTATAAGCATTAAGCAATGCAAGTTGACTCCTGAGGAAAATCCAAGTCTTTTAAAGATGCAATATTTTGTGAAGTTTTTAAAAGAAATGTTGGAAAACTGCTTGATACAGGAAAAACCAGTTGAGTTCTGACCAAGTCAGTCTAATTAACAGTTTATGTGAAGAAAATTAACATGGGTGATGAGATACACCAGTACTTCAGAAGACTTGAATGTAGTCATCATGAGATTATGATTGGTCTTTAAAGGAAGGTTTCAAGCCCTTGGTACTATATATAGATCCATTATACAAATGTGCAGTTGACCCTTGAACATGCAAGGGTTGAGTGCCAACCCCTCCACATTCAAAAATCCACAGATAACTTTTGACTCCCACAGAACTTACTAATAGCTTTCTGTTGACTCTCTTACTAATAACATAAATAGTTGATTAACACATATTTGTTATACATGTCATATACTGTATTTTTAAGTAAAGTAAGGTAGGGGGAAGAAAATGTTATTAAAGTCATAAGGAAGAGAAAATACATTTACAGTATTTATAAAAAAAAAATCCACATAATTAAGTGGACCCACACAGTTCAAACCCATGTTGCTCAAGTGTTAGCTGTATCTCCATGGTCTCAGGTGCATCTCTCTCAGAACTGATGATAAAGTATGTCTTTTCACATATTTATGAAACATTCATATTTCTGTTGTGTTTGTTTCTTGTCTATTTTAAAACTGTGTCATGTGTGTCTTACTGATTTGTATACGTTCTTGGTTTTTGGGAGTAGTGAATCTTTGTCATTGGGAATGTGTTCTCCCTCTATATAATATAATCTTTATGTGTCTTGTCTTTTTTATTCATTGTTTAGCTAGTTTATTTTACTTGATTTTATCCTCAAATTCTAGTCCGTTTTCAGATTTTTCTCAATTCTTGTGTTATATAAATGTATACACACAGCATTTCAAATCCAACATTGTTTTGTTTGAAATAACATCAGTTTATGTATTTGTATTAGAATATACCTAGAAATGGAATTGGTGAGTGATGAGTATATGGGTGTAATTGGTTTTTAATATATATTGCCAAAAAGTTTTTCTTTCTTTGTTTTTTTAAAGATTTATTTATTTTGAGAGAGATAAAGAGCAAGTAAGCATGCTTATGCAAGCAGGAGGGGCATAAGGAGAGGGAGAGAGAATCCCAAGCAGACTCTGGCTGAGTACAGGGACACGATGTGGATCTCAGTCTCAGGACCTTGAAATCCCAACCTGAACTGAAACCAAGAGTTTGTTGCTAAACCAACTGTATCCCCAGAGGTGCCCCCCAAACAGTTTTTCCAATTTATATTCCTACCAGAAATATATTGAGAGTTTAGTTTCTTCACATCTTTGCTAACACTTGATATTGTCAAATTTGAAAAATGTTTTAAAATTTGTCATGTTCCTTTTCATTGAGTTTTAAATTTCACTTAATATATTTTGTTTCTTGGAGTTCTCTTTGATTCTTCTTCAGTTTTTTTGCTCTTTACTCATTTTCAAACAACCTTTAATTCTTAACACATTAACTAAACTTGTTTTATTTTCTGAGTATTACTTGTAATATCTGCAGTTTTTCAAGCCTAGTTCTGATTTCTGGTCTTTTCGATAGGTTCTTGCTATCTGATAATGAGTGTGTCCTCTAGTTTTTTTTTATTTCTAAAGGGTCTGTTTATGAAATAGAGAGTAAATGGGAGTCATTGAATAATTTTATGGTATATTAAGGAGCTTAAGGCCTTATTATTCAGACCTGTATTGTTTAAATACAGTAGCCACTAGCCACATTTATACATTAAATTTGAATTTAAGTTAATTAAATGAAGTAAAATTAAAATTCAGTAATTTGCACTAGCCACATATCAAGCTTCTTGAGAACCACTTGTGGAGGGGTGCCTGGATGGTTCAGTAAATTGAGCGTCTGTCTTCGGCTTAGGTCATGATCTCAGGGTCCTGGGGTAAAGCCCTGCATCGGGCTCTCTGCTTGGCAGGGAGCCTGCTTCCCCTCCTCTCTCTCTGCCTGTCTCTTTGCCTACTTGTGATATCTCTCTCTCTCTGTGTCAAATAAATAAATAAAATCTTAAAAAAAAAAAAAACACCACTTGTGGCTAAGAGGCTGTTGTATTGGACAGCATAGAATAGACTATTTCCATTTTTAAAGAGTTTTATTGGGTAGCGCTGCTTTAGACAGTTATGACCATTTGTATTATGTTAAAAAAGTATCATATCTGGGACGCCTGGGTGGCTCAGTTGGTTAAGCAGCTGCCTTCGGCTCAGGTCGTGATCCCAGTGTCTTGGGATCGAGTCCCACATCGGGCTCCTTGCTCCGCAGGGAGCCTGCTTCTCCCTCTGACTCTGCCTTCCGCTCTGTCTGCCTGTGCTCGCTCTCGCTCGCTTTCTCTCTGACAAATAAAAAAAAAAAAATCTTTAAAAAAAAAGTATCATATCTCTTTGTGAATCTATTTTTTAAAGTAGGTTACTTTCTAAGGTAGCTGAAGGTTTTGAGGTGGATAGTGCAAGGAAATTAAATAAGAAGCTATATTGCTCTTTAGGAGAAAGATGAAGAATTGCCAAAATAGAGTAGTGTGAATGGGATAGAGAGGAGGTGACAGTTGGCAGCCCAAGGATAGGAGGTTGTTGGTATCTTATTGGGAAGTGAGTTAGGGGAGGAAAGTGGAGTCATGTGACTTTTCAAAGGACTCTGTGGATCCTGGCTCATATGCTTTGATGCATATAGCACCAACTCATACAGAACATTAGGAAAAAAAGGTAAAAATACTAGAGAAAAGGAACACCCAGTAAGTTTAGGTTAAAAAAGTTGAAATTTGAAGTACCTTATGGAAAAGGGAGGTGACTTAACTTGGTGAAAATACTGCAGAAGCAACCTCTGGTCAGTAGAGAATTTTCTAACAGCCACAGTTGTGCAGAGTAGCAGTTAGCTGCTTTAGGAGATAGTGAATTTTCTTAAATCCTTGGTATGTGATCATATGGTGGGAAATTACTTTGCTGGATTATGAGAAGTTTCAGTTGTTATTAAGTGATCTTTAATATCTATACACTTGGGATTTGTGATGAGAAGATTTGATATTCAGTTCTGACTATATTTCTCATTAATGAAACCTTCTTTGTTTCTTTTTTACATGTCTATAAAATTGGACTGAATTGTTCATTTATAATTAATTGGTATATTCATTTATAATTTAATTGGTATATAACATAAAATTCTTAGTATGGACTACGTTTGAACAACTACAGGATTTTTGGAACTTTTTAAAACAAAGATATTAAAAAATATAAAAGATATTTACTGAGAAATGTATTTGAAACTCATTGGTAAACTTTAGTTAAATATACACTTTAGTTACATATGAATCTTATCTGTGGGATCTGTAGCACTTTGTATAGTGTAAGATGACTTGCAAATTATCAGAAATCTTAAGTTTGTTGTGGACATACTATATCTAAAAAATAAGAAAATGTACTGGAATGTTAAATGTAAAGGATATACATATGTAACATATATATATGAACATACTATGTAGGGCTATATACAATGTAGTAATAAGTATAAATGTAAAGAGAGTTTTTTCAGCACAAATATAAAATTTGCTCCTTTTTTCTACCCCCTCTTTTTAGGATGTGTTTAGCTTTCAAATATCTCCTAATATGAATCCTATCAAAATAAATGAACTGGCAATCCAAAAACGTTTGACTATTCATGGGAAAGAAGATGAAGTTAGTCCCTATGACTATGTGTTGCAAGTAAGTGGGAGAGTAGAATATGTGTTTGGTGATCAGCCACTCATTCAGTTCCAGGTATGTGTATTACTATCACTTTTCCATAGATACGTGTGAGTGTGTGTGCGTGCGTGTATGTACGTGTGTTTTAACAATTTAAATTTCTGATAAAAATACATTATTATAGTTAAGTATTCAGAACCTACAGAAAATTATACAAAATTAAATAATAGATATTCATAATCCTACCCACCTCTGAGATAACCATTGTTAAAATTTTGGCATGTTTTTGTTGTTTACTTGCAGTTATATATTTTTGGTATAATGATTATATTAATGTGTGTATCTCAGTGTTTCCTTTCTACTTTTTTGGTTGTTTCAGTGTTAGCATTTCCTGTGGCATAATGAATTTTTTTTTTTTAAGATTTTATTTATTTATTTATTTGTGAGAGAGAGAGAGAGAGCGAGCACTAGCAGTGGGGTCGGGCAGAGGAAGATGGAAAGGCAGACCCCCTGCTGAGCAGGAAGCCAGACATGGGGCTCATCCCAGGACCCTGGGATCATGACCTGAGCTGAAGGCAGATGCTTAACCAACTGAGCTACCCAGGCATTTCAGCATAATGAATTATTAATAAAACTTGCTAAAGCTGCCTACTGTTTTATCACATAAACATAATAATTAGGTAGACAATATTCTGGAGGAAATAAAATACAAGATTTTTTGATTAGGGGCGCCTAGGTGTCTCTGTGGTTGAGTGTCTGCCTTTGGCTCAAGTCATGATCCCAGGGTTCTGGGATTGAGCCCCGCATTAGGCTCCTTGCTTTGCCAGAAGCCTGCTTCTCCCTCTCCCTCTCCCTCTCCCTGTGCTTGTGTTCTCTCTCTGCCAAATAAGATCTTCAAAAAAAAAAAGATATTTTGATTAAATAGCCACTAATTAAATGGTAAAGAAACTTATTTGTGATTATCAGTTAACAGGGTCTTATACCTTTTCATTTTGAATTAGAAAGCTTTTCAGTTCAGTCTAACATTTATATGTGTAATTGTCTTTCCCTCTGTTTTTTGTTACTTCCATATATGGTAGGAATTTTGAAAGCATTAGGTCTGTTCATCCTCAAAAGCTTTCCTCCATCTTTGACATACCTATTTCCATGCAATCACAAGTTCCTTGATGATAGTGCCCCAGATTGTTTTTAGAGTTAAGTAGGGTTTAAATAAGGTAAATGAGGGGCACCTGGGTGGCTCAGTGAGTTAAATGACTGACTGTCATGATCCTTGGCTCCTGGGATCCAGCCCTGTGTTAGGCTGTCTCCTCAGCTGGGAGTCTGCTTCTCCTCCCCTGCTTGTGTGCTTTCTCTGTCTCTGTCAAATAAATAAATAAATAAAATCTTAAATAAATAAATAAATCTGTAGTGCAACACCTCTCCCCCACCATGATCTGATCAAATAGGATCTTGGATGTGACTATCAGTTAACAAGGTCTTTTTTTTTTTTTTTTTAAAGAAGTTAACAAGGTCAATACATTTTCACATCCTTATACTGTAGGATCTGATTACTCTTGTGATTTTTATTTCTTTTTGTTTTAAAGAGGGATAGAGGTATGCCAGATATTAAGTGATGGCTGAGAAAAAGCTGTGATTTTGGGGTGCCTCAGTAGCTCAGCCATTAAGCACCTCTGGCTCAGGTCATGATCCCAGTGTCCTGGGGTCAAGCCCCACATTGTACTCCCTGCTCAGTGGGAAGCCTGCTTCTCCCTCTTCCACTCCCACTGCTTGTATTCTCTCTCTTGCTGTCTCTCTCCCTCTGTGTCAAATAAATAAATAACCCCCCCCCTCCAAAAAAAAAACCAAGCAGGAGCTTTGATTTTTTTTTAACTTAATTAGTGGAGGGCGTATTGTTTTGCCAAAACTAGGATTTATGGGGTTTTTTTTGAGTTTGTGTTTTAGGATTTGTTATTATAAAGAAAAATAAAGAGTTGTATACATTTTTGTACAAGGTCTTGTGAGAGAGAAAGTATAACATTTAGGTAAAGGAATGTGAAGGAAATGGAATGATACATATTTCATGTGTTTGATTGAATATATTTATCATAATATGTGATTTCTTCTTACAGACCATTCTGGATTTTTTTTTAATTTCTAAAAGTATTTTGTGGTTCTGAATTTAATGTAATATGCTGAATCTATATAGGAAATTTATTCTTCTGAGGAATATATTAAGTTTCTTTCTATCCAGTTTGTTAGGCATCCCTGGTAATGTGAATAACCATCCCTTATCCTTATATGCCTTTGGAGAGTTGTCCTGGTCTCATGGAAATAAAAGAGTTTCAAACTGAGATGGTCAATGTTTTTGCAAGGGAGATAGTAATGGTTGTCTTCTGGAGCCTTGTTCTATAAAGGTACTAGGTTGACTTCAGGGATCTATGGGAAGGTCTAAGATGACCACCTTAGAATGTGAAGAAGTGGCCACATGTGTACTACATGTCTACTTTTCCTGACTGACTGATCAGAGTTTACACTATGATATCACAGTCTTTACCAGTACGTGTGTCAAGTCCCACCCCTGGGACAGTGAGCCACTTGGTCAAAATGTCAGGTATTAAGTGCAAAGAGAAGACAAAACATCAAGCCTGAGGTACATATTTCTTAAAGGTTTAGCCAAAAAAAAAAAAAAAAAAGAGGGAGAGAGAGAGAAACAGGTAGATTTAAGATGCCAGGTATGTAACTTAACTCTTCTTTTAGTTCTTTCATCTGTTAAAGGGAAGAAAATCTCTCTTACAGGGTTGTTAGAAAAATTAGTTAGTTCTTCCAGTGCCCGGGTGGCTCAGTCGGTTAAGTGTCTGCCTTCAGCTCAGGTCATGATCCCAGGGTCCTGGGATCAAGCCACATGTTGGCCTCCCTGCTCAGCAGGGAGCCTGCTTATCCTTCTGCCTCTGCCACTCCCCCTGCTTGTGCTCTCTCTGTCTCTCTCAAAGAAATAAATAAAATCTTAAAAAAAAAAAAAGTAGCTAGTTCTTAGGTACTTAGGTATTCAATTAATGGTAGCTATTTTATGTTGTGATTTTAATTTCTCATATTCTTAACATTAGTTGTTAAGATATATTTTCATAGTACATTGGTATAGTGATGTTCATTTAATATTATTCTTCTGTCCATTTAAGTATTTGCTTGAAAATCTTTACCTTATTCTTTGTTGCCACTGTAGTATATTCGGAACTGTGTAATGAACAGGACCTTGCCCCATTTTATGCTTGTGGAATGTTGCAAGATCAAGAAGATGTACGAGCAGGAAATGATTGCCATAGAGGCTGCCATAAATCGAAATTCATCAAACCTTCCTCTTCCTTTACCACCAAAGAAAATGCGAATTATTTCTGTAAGTTTCATGTGTGAACCTTTGGTAACCCCAAAAAGCGTATAATTTTGTTAGGTTGTGTGCTTAAGCCTCACATATTTTCTCTGCTCACTTCTCATTCTGTGAAAACCAGTGCACATTAGCCGAAGATCCGTTACCATTTATTGGTAATTATCTTTCTAGCTACTGTTCTTTTTCCTCAACTCAAGGAAATGTAAATATGCGATTTCTGGTTTTGGTATTCTTTTGGTATCACAGAAAAATGATACCAAATTAGAAATTTCTTGAGAGTGCAGGTGAACATAAACTTCAGTGAGCAATTTGAGAGGTTCTAGTAAAAAAGATGTTCAGAAATAGTTGATGTTCTTGTGTATTTAATTTATGTCAGCTTAGCTTATGCTAGCATTTTTGATATAACTTGCCTTCTTATTGAATACTTTTAGAATTTAAATATATCAAAGATACCATTTTTTCCCTAGAATGTAATATATTTATATAAAGCAATTCCTGTTTCTGTTTATTGATTAGAACAGTTAACATTTTTTAATAGTTACTTAGTTTTAACAAGTTGTATGTTTAATCTCTCCTTGATGATTAAGATATTAGCTCTGTATTAATTTAAGTGGGCAATTCTTAATTCATCCAAAGCTTTAATACTTTTTGTTTATTGTGTTTAGTTTAGTGAACCTCTTGGCAGTATTGGAATGCTGCCTGTATTTTGCTGGAAGAACTAAGTGGTAGTGGTTGTGATGCTTCATTTAGTATATGGGATTTTCAGCTGTTAGTTCGGAGGTCTATTTTTATTATTTTGCCAGTTGACATGAGAACAGATAAGATGGTTTCATTGCTAGCATAGAATATTTATGTCTTTAATTAAAATACTCTATTTCATTCTTTTGCAGCATGTTTGGGAAAATAACAACCCTTTCCAGATTGTTTTGGTTAAGGGAAATAAACTTAACACAGAAGAAAGTGTAAAAGTGAGTACTTGTTAAGATTTGAGTTTTTTAAAATCTGTTCCATTGTTTTTGTTATTTTTAAAAGATTTATTTATTTACTTTAGAGAGAGAAAGAGCACTGGAGCACTAGAGCAGGGGGAGGGGCAGAGGGAGAGGGAGAGAAGCTGACCCCATGCTGAGCCTGGAGCCAAATGTGGCCTGATCCCAGGGCCCAAGACCATAACATGAGTGGAAATCAAGAGGTGGCCACTCAACCAACGAGTCACCCACGTGCCCCTATCTACTCCATTATTTGAATAACTCACTGATACGCTTAATGAATGTCGCACTGGAGATTAAATTTTCCCTATATTGGTCAGTTACACAAGACAGAATATGGTGACTTAAAGTTAGACGAGAATTTTTGTTTTTATTTTTTTTTAAAGATTTTATTTATTTGACACAGAGAGAGATCACAAGTAGGCAGAGACAGAGGGGGAAGCAGGCTCCCCCCTGAGCAGAGAGCCCAACGCGGGGCTCAATTCCAGGACCCTGAGATCACGACCCAAGCCAAAGGCAGAGGCTCAACTGACTGAGCCACCCAGGCACCCCAAGAATTTTTGTTTTTAAAGTATTCTTTGAATAGTTGGAGATGTACTGGATATAGTGACGTTTTTCTGTATGTGTTGTATAAAAGAACTTGCTTTAGATCAGGAATTCAGCAAATACAATTTAAGCCATAGGTTCCTATGCAAGCCCAACCTCCTTTGTCAGCCTTGTTTAGAGCTGCACTCGGCCTCCTTTCTCAGACCTCTCCTTTTCTTTTAAACTTGCTGAACACAGAGAAAATGTAGTATCATTTCTTGGAAGGAAATAGATGACTACATTATGGACCACAAGTTGTTAGCTCATGGAAATTTATTACATAACCCCATACAATTAAGTAAAGATTTAACAAGGCATTTTGTCTCAAAGTGTAAAGCAGTTTCCCCCAGTTGTGCTTGGCAGGAAATTAAGTGAATAGTTTTGTGATCCAAGAAAGAGATTCACGTAGTTTGAGATATTTGCTGGCATGAGGATATATTCAGGAGCACCTTGCCAAAGATTATCAGTGGCTTGCTTTTATTGGTGGACTTTAAAGATTCTTTGGTTAGCTGTCATCAAAATAGGGATTTTTTTTTTTTTTGCTTTTATTTCCTCAGCTAGGATTTAATTTTTAATGAATATGCTAATAGCCAATTCTATTTTTTATTTAATTTAAACTTTCCTTACTATTTTTTGTCCACTTGCAGAAGTACAACGTGTTTGTTGGGACAGGTAAAATAGTCCAAACACCATTAAAGAAAAAAGCTACTGATCTTTTTTCCATTATAAATTGGATTGAGAAGCTTTCCTCTTATCAATTTTCTGAATAAGCTTATATAGGATTGGTATTATTTCTTCCTTAAATGTTTGGTACAATTTACTCCAAGCCATCTGACCCTGGAGTTTTCTTTGTGGGAAAGTTTTTTTTTTTTCCCTAAAGATATTATTTATTTGAGAGAGAGAGCATGAGCATGAGCAGGGGAGAGGAGTAGAAGGAGCGGGAGAAGCTGACTCTACTCCAGGAAGCCTGTTGTGGGTCTGGATCCCAGGACCGTAGTATCATGACCTGAGCCCAAGGCAGATGCTTAACTGATGGAGCCACCAGGTGCCCCGTGTGGGAAGGTTTTTATTAAGAAATTCAATTTCTTTCTTTTTTTTTTTTTCTTAAAGATTCATTTATTTATTTGAGAGAGAGACAGAGTAAGCTAGTGTGGGGGGAAGGGGCAGAGGGGAGGGAGAGAGAGAATTTCAGACAGACTACCCATTGAGCGCAGAGCCTGATGCAGCACAACTTTGAGATTATGACCTGAGCTGAAAGGAAGAGTCAGGCTTAACAGACTGAGCCACCCAGGCACCCTTAGGAATTTAATTTCTTTAATGGATATATGGATAGTCAGGTTTTCTATTTCTTTATGTCAGTTTTGATAATTTTTGTCCTTTGAAAAATTTAAGTTGTTACATTTTTCGCATTAAGTTTATAATAGCCTCTTACATTAGTTTTTCTATTACTATTTGACAAATTACCACAAATGTAGCAGCTTGAATGCCTGTTTGTTAGCTTGCATTTCTGTTGGTCAGAAGTCTGGGCATGGTGTGGCTGGATTTTCTGCTTATGTTCTTGCAAGGTTGAAATCCAGTGTTAGTTGGGTTGTTTTTGTTCCTAAAGGCTCTAGAGACGAATTTGCTTCCAAGGGGATTCAAGTTATTTGCCAAATTCAGTTCCTTGAAGTTGTAGAACTAAGGTTCTCATTTTCTTGCTGGGTCTTGGTAGGGGATTGACTGGGGATTGCTCTCAGTTAGTAGAGGTGTCTTTCAAGGCTGGTTTTGTGGCTCTCTCTATTTCTAACTCTATAGAAATGGAGAATTTCTCAAGCTTCAAATCCTTCTCACTCTATGAATTTCTTGCCAAGAAGAACCTGGTCCCTTTTTAGAGACTGACCAGTGGATCAGGCCCATGAAAGATAGTCTCCCTTCCTTGAAGTCATCTATGTTAAGTAGTATAACCTAATCATAGGAGTGAAATCCATTATATTTAGTCCCAGGGATCTTTTTTTTTTTTTTTTTTTAAGATTTTTTTTTTTTATTTAACAGAGAGAGATCACAAGTAGGCAGAGAGGCAGGCAGAGAGAGAGGAGGAAGCAGGCTCCCCGCCGAGCAGAGAGCCCGATGCAGGACTCCATCCCAGGATCCTGAGATCATGACCTGAGCCGAAGGCAGCGGCGTAACCCACTGAGCCACCCAGGCGCCCCTAGTCCCAGGGATCTTAAAGGGCACATGAATGTCTTGACCCTGTGAATGTGCTTAGAATTCTGGAGCATATTCCTTCGTGATTTGGTCCTTTCTTACCCTTGTAGTTCACTTTTCAGGTATGCATCTTTTTTTTTTTTTTTTAAAGATTTTATTTATTTATTTGACAGATAGAGATCACAAGTAGGCAGAGAGGCAGGCAGAGAGAGTGGGGTGGGGGAAGCAGACTCCCCACTGAGCAGAGAGCCCAATGCGGGGCTCGATCCTAGGACCCTGGGATCATGACCAGAGCTGAAGACAGAGGCTTTATTTAACCCACTGAGCCACCTAGGCACACTCTCAGGTATGCATCTTAATATTTAGGAGAATCCTGAACTCAGTGCTGTCCCAAATCTAGAAGATGACATTAGTGCACACAGAACTCAAGAAGCCCTCTAGTTATAGCTCTAGTGGGAAGGAGGGCTTCTAACCCTCAGAGAGAGCAAGAATTTCTCTGCTTTTTACCTCTGTTATTTGTTTCCTGTTCTTTTTTCTCATTTGTTCCAGTTTCTAAGAAGTCCTGTGGCAGTGGCAGCAGCAACAACAAGGGGGACAGGCCTAAAGTGCAAAGTTGAACCTTCTCTGATTAGAAGAGTTGTACAGAGAATGGGGAAAATCCTCACAGGCTTTTTTTTTTCTTTTTTCTTTTTCTTCTGTTTGGCATAGTTGCAGGAAGTGTGGGTAAATAAAGCTTTAGCTTTATGGCTGGGTGATAAAAAAGGGGAGCCCTAGGCAACCAAAAAATAATTGGATGATTGAAGAGTGGGAAGAGCTCGGGAATGCAACTCTTTGAAGTTGTTTATGCTTATAGGTTTATTCCTGAGCTGTACTTATGTGGATCTGAATCTTTACTGCCTACATAATTTGAAGACTGAAATGTAGCATATGTTCCCACCAGGTCTCAGTCTGGTCACTGTATGCTGCATAGAAAGGACAGATCCAAGCACTATGCAAAGGATTTTGAAAACTGAACTGATATTAGAACCATAGCTTCACGGAGCTTGTTTCACCTTGTAGTCTGAACTTAACCATTGTTTCCTAAAACATCAGTGTTCTCCGTAGGATATAAACAAAACCCAGAGTCTTAAAACATAGTGGTCATAATGGTCTATGCAATTTAAAATTAATTGACATCATAAAGAGCCAGGAAAATATCAAGCTGTATGGATAATGATAACCAACAGGTATCTGCTCAGATGACATATATGTTGTTAGTTACAATAATGCTCCAAGTAAGGGCAAACACACTTGAAAGGGATGGAAAAATAGAAAGTATCAGCTAAGAAACAGAAGATGTAATAGGAGCTATATGGAAAATTTAGAACTGAAAAATACAGTAACTTACCATTTAAAAACTCATGGAATGAGGTGCCTGGGTGGCTCAGTTGTTAAGTGTCTGCCTTCTGCTCAGATCCTGGGATTGAGCCCCGCATTGGGCGCCCTGCTCAGTGGAAGCCTTTCTTCTCCGACTCCCCCTGCTTGTGTTTCCTCTCTCGCTGTGTGTCTCTGTCAAATAAATAAATAAAATCTTAAAAAAACCCAACAACTCATCGAATGGATTCAGTAGTGAAATGGTAATTAGAAAGGAAAGAGTCCATGAATTTTAAGATTAATAAAAATAATTTCCAATTTGAACAAAATGGAGAAAAATGATTGAGGGAGAAAAAACTCCTTATAGCTTCAGATACCTGTGTAACAATATCAGAAGGTTGAACATTTGTGTAATCTGAGTTCTAGAAAGATAAAGAGTACAGTTAAGAAAAACTATTTAAACAAATTATTATTGGGAGCTTTCCAAAGTGGGCAAAAGACATAAATACAACAGATTAAAGAAGCTCAATGAACTACAAATAGGATAAACCCAGAGAATTTCAAGCTCACGTACATCTGATAGCACACTTAGTAGTCAAAAATCGTTAACACCTCATAGCCTACTTAGTGGGTCTTAGCACACCTAACTGTTAAAAAATAAAAATAACCTGAGGAAAGAAGGAAACTCTCTTAATCTTTTTCTGGTATTAGTGCCTGACACACTAAATAAGTATTTGTGCTATGAATTAATACATTTTAATGTAACTATCTCTAACAACCTTATAATCTTAGTTAAAGGTAGCATAACACTCCTTCCAAAAGCAAGAACAAATCTGCCTCTTTATAAAGTTATGCCCTTCATGAAACCATGGGAATTTCAACCTATTAATCCCACTGACCTTTTTCTATGTCTAATATGTAAAGGTAGAAAGTAGTGGATTTTGGCCGTTATTTCTGAATAAGAAGGAAATTAGGTATAATGTTGGGGAAAAGTTTCATGTATTATAACACAGAAACATTTTTAATTGTTGAATTCAGGAATTGTGTGTGTAGCTTTGGTATATCCTTTCTGTAGCACAGTGAAAGGTTTGCATGATAAAGCCTGCCTTCCCTTGTTCTTCAAATGTTGTGGGCCTTGTGAAAAAGGATCTCTTTGGAAGTTTACTAAAGTTGGATAATAAAGCACAACTGTGTGAAGCATGATGGTGCTTTAAAATTCTTTACTTTTCAGAGTCTGAAGATGATTCAGACCAAGTATCAGGGAATGGGATAATTTTGACAAAATTCCATGTGATGCAAGTTCAGAGTATAGTTTTTCTTACTGATTTTTCTGAAAACAACTACTTCTCTTTAATTCTGCTACCATGGGAAATTCTACGTTCAGAAAACAGTTTTTCCCCTATGTTATTTTAAATGTAGATTACTTTTATTTTATTTTTTATTATTTTTTAAAAATTTTTATTTATTTATTTGACAGACAGAGATCACAAGTAGGCAGAGAGAGAGGTGGAGGCAGGCATCCTGCTGAGCAGAGAGCCTGATGTGGGGCTTGATCCCAGGACATGGGATCATGTCCTGAGCTGAAGGCAGAGGCTTAACCCACTGAGCCACCCAGGTGCCCCAAATGTAGGTCACTTTTAATACTCTTTTTTAAACCATGTATTGAATTATTTTAGGGTGGTTTTTTTGTTTGTTTGTTTTTGTTCTTTTTTGGTTTTTTTTGTTGTTGTTGTTGTTGTTACCACCAATGCCTTGGTTGGAGTCTTTATTTTTATTCTTTTGTAGATCATATCCTTTGCTGTTGCTGTTTATAGCTAGTATAGAACTTTTGGAGTTCATTATACTTAAGTTTTTTTGAACTTTGTAGCCACCTGATCCATAATTTTACTTCATTCCTTATATCTGAATTCTTATAGAAGTTGGTTGATGGAATTACAACTAGCATTTTTTGTTTTGATTCTTTAAATGCTAGTATTTTTTGAGTACTTATGTAGTAGACTCTATATGTTCTTTTTTTTTTTTTTTAAGATCTTATTTATTTATTTGACAGAGAGATCACAAGTAGGCAGAGAGGCAGGCAGAGAGAGAGAGGAGGAAGCAGGCTCCCTGCTGAGCAGAGAGCCCGATGCGGGACTCAATCCCAGGACCCTGAGATCATGACCTGAGCCAAAGGCAGCGTCTTAACCCACTGAGCCACCCAGGCGCCCAACTCTATATGTTCTTATTCTCAAAAATTGTCAAAAACCAAGGAATGCTAACATTTACGAGTCTAGCAGTTTATTATAAGTAGCTTGTTTCTGTTACAAAAACACTGAAAAATATTCATTTCTTTAAACTTGTAATTTTTCTGAATAAACTATTCCAAATGC
>NC_081558.1:95051015-95054481 GCF_022355385.1 Mustela nigripes
GCTCAGTAGGTTAAAGCCTCTGCCTTCGGCTTAGGTCGTGATCCCAGGGTCCTGGGATGGAGCCCTGCTTTGGGCTCTCTGCTCAGAAGGGAGTCTGCTTTCTCCTCTCTCTCTGCCTGCCTCTCTGCCTACTTGGGATCTCTGCCTGTCAAATAAATAAATAAAATCTTTTAAAAAAGAAAAAAAAATATGCAGCTTAAAAAAACAAAACAAAACAAGGGGCGCCTTGGTGGCTCAGTGGGTTAAAGCCTCTGCCTTTGGCTCAGGTCATGATTCCAGAGTCCTGGGATAGAGCCCCGAGTTGGGCTCTCTGCTCCGCAGGGAGCCTCCTTCCTCCCTTCTCTCTCTCTGCCTGCCTCTCTGCCTACTTGTGATCTCTCTCTCTCTGTCAAATAAATAAAATCTTAAAAAAATAAAAACCTAGAAACCACCCAAATGACTACCAAGAGAGAACTAGTTAAATAAAGTATCCAAAAGGAAACCATACAACTTAAAAAAAAAATTATACATACTCTCTGGGAAGATTTTGTGAAGATTTCCATTGTTAAGAAACACAATATGTAAAGGGAACAGTGGGAAGACCAATGTGTAGAACAACAGGTATAATATGGGGGCTTTGGTGGGTTTTAGAGGGTAGAGATAGAAAGAAATAAGAATCTGCGTTTTTAATTGCCTTTATTTACATAAAGAAACCCTAGAAGGATACATAAATAAAAAGTTTCCTGTGTGGGGTAAGTGTGCTAGAGGAATGGGGTAAACAGAAACAGGATTGACCTAGGGCTAGGGGTGGGAAGGTTTACATTGTTTAGCTTTTTTAAGTTCTTTTTTTTAATTTTTGCTTTGTTTTGTTTTCTTATTTCAGAGACAGAGAGAGAACAAGTGGGGAGGAGAGGCAGAGGAAGAAGCAGACTTCCCACTGAGCAAGGAGCCCAATGTGGGGCTCAATTCCAGGACCCTGAGATCATGACCTGAGCCAAAGGCAGATACTTAACTGACGGAGCCACCCAGGCACCCTTAACTTTTTATGTTTAAAAAGTTTTTAATCCGAGGGCACCTGGCTCAGATGGTTAAGCATCTGCCTTCAGCTCAGGTCGTGATCTCCAGTTCCTAGCACTGAGCCCCACCCACGTCGGGCTCCCAGCTCAGGAGGGAGTCTGCTTCTCCCTCTCCCTCTGCCTCTCCTTCTGCTTGTGCTCTCTTTCTCAAATTAATAAATAAAATCTTTTTAAAAAAGTGTTTAATCCCAATTTAGGAATTGCTACTAAATATGTCAGTAAACTAATAAACCAAAATGGGGTCCTAATATTATCAACATACACACATGATGACAGGAACTATCCTTTTACCATCTCTGGAACTGAGACCCCAGCATTGTCCAGCTATCTTACTGAAATCTGTAGGATGACTAGGTCCATCTGGCTTAAGTCATCAGCCCAAGATCCCTTAACACTAGTATTCTAAAGATATTTTCTCTGTAATTCCATTTTGCTTCTCTTAGGTTTAAGGTCAACCTCTGCACACACACATACATATGTAAGTACATGTGTATACATGTATGTAGGTATATATACATATGTATGTATGTACGTGTATGTATTATATACACACACACAAACACACACATATCTCGAGTCTCTTTAGAACAAAAGCCTCACCTAAGGGTTCTCACTCACCTATTGAGTCCAAAGGTTAGTCTTTCCTACTAACCAGGAATTCACCCCAACAAATAAGTCACAGTCTAATAAATGAGGAAACCTACAAAATGAAACAATCCAGGGGTGCCTGGGTGGCTCAGTGGGTTAAAGCCTCTGCCTTCAGCTCAGGTCATGATCCCAGGGTCTTGGGATGGAGCCTCTCGCATCGGGCTCTCTGCTCGGCAGGGAGCCTGCTTCCTCCTCTCTCTGCCTGCCTTTTTGCCTACTTGTGATCTGTCAAATAAATAAATTAAATCTTAAAAAAAAAAAAAGAAAGAAAGAAAAGAAACCATCCAGAATTTGCCAACCAATGAGATCTCCTCCTTAAACAATGAGATATCCCCTATCATGAATTATCCTCCTTAATGAATTCTATCATCCACCACTCACTTACCTAAAATGCAAAACACTATGGTATCTATTAAATTGCTGCTCATTCCAGCACCCTATCCATCAGGCTAACTCCTATGCACCTGTACCAATTCAGGTGACATTTTCTCTAGAGCCCTTTCCTAATTCCCAAAGGCTCACTTGCATAGGATCCTGCTGTAACCTGCGACAGTATATTATTAGCTTTAAATCATTACATTACAAATATTAGTTTGCTTATCTTCCCTACTGGACTGTGAATCCCTCAGGACAAAGAGAGAGTCATATTCATACTTATAATCCAAATACTTAGCAAAGTGCCTTTACAAATGGCAGGTAATCAAAAGGGCTCACTGAAAGAATTAAAGAAACTACACATGTAGGCAAACTATGAGCATGGTTGAAATCCCACTTAATATTCTCTTAGCCCCAAAGACATTTTACTTCATTCACTCCCTGCTTTGAAGGAAAAAACAACTCCAGTAACACTCTTCCTTACAGAAATATCTTATATTAACATGAAACAATTAAAAATATCTCAATACTTCGTGAATGTTGCAGAAAATTATTTCAAAAGTGTACCTATTAAAAGTTAATTAAAACAAAATTGATGGAGTGCTAAATTTTATGACTTTTACTCTTTTTTGTTTTTAAGAAATTATAATGTTATAATGACAACAAAATTATAAAGTTATAATGACAACAAAAAATAAGAATACACAGCATCTTCTTTTCTTTTTTCTTTTTTTAAGATTTTATTTATTTATTTGATAGACGGAGATCACAAGCAGGCAGAGAAGCAGGCAGAGAGAGGAGGAAGCAGGCTCCCCGCCGAGCAAAGAGCCGACCTAGGGCCGGATCCCAGGACCCAGGATCACAACGGGAGCCGAAGGCAGAGGCCTCAACCCACTGAGCCACCCAGGTGCCCCAGAATATACAGCATCTTCTAAGAAGGTAGCCAAGATTATAGGGATCAGACATTTCTCCACATGGTGTTTTAAACACTAACTCACACAAGCTTTCCATCTGGGCTGTCCCAAGTGGCCTGAGGAAGAGGAAGCAGAGAAATAATCAACTATTCATATATGCCCAAGAACTATATGGCAGATGTTTATCATTCAGAGTGTGCTTTCAAATTTTATCAAATACTGGTAAAAAAAAAAAAACAAGGAACTAAGGAGAAAATCGAATTTTAAGAATGCCTGTTAAGAGGCATCTGGG
Source organism: Mustela nigripes (assembly GCF_022355385.1). Taxonomy (NCBI): domain Eukaryota; kingdom Metazoa; phylum Chordata; class Mammalia; order Carnivora; family Mustelidae; genus Mustela; species Mustela nigripes. Next base: position 95,054,300 of record NC_081558.1, read on the forward strand.
TGGCTCAGTTGTTAAACTTCTCTGTCTTTGGCTCAGGTCATGATCCTGGAGTCCCGAGATCAAGCCCTGCGTTGGGCTCCTTGCTTGATAAGCCTGATTCTCCCTCTCCCTCTGCCTGCTGCTCCCCCTGCTGCGCACGATCTGTCAAAAAATAAATAAAATCTTAAAAAAAAAAAAAAAAA